>NC_056006.1:12906243-13101782 GCF_018446385.1 Zingiber officinale | reverse complement strand
AAAAAAAACAGAAAGCACTAGAACTTCAGACAGATCTAGTAGCAGATACCACAGCAGCTATACAGCAGATCCGCCAGAGGATAGAGACAGCTCAGACACACGGCGCAGACCCTTAGAGTTTTCAGTCGGGGATACAGTGTTCCTCAGAGTAGCTCCCATGAAGGGGGTGATGCGTTTTGGGAAGAAGGGCAAACTTAGTCCTAGATATGTGGGACCATACCTTATCAGCAGAAGAGTGGGCAAGGTAGCATATGAGCTAGAGCTACCCCAAGAAATGTCAGCTGTCCACAACGTATTTCATGTCTCCATGCTGAAGAAGCATACCCTAGATGCCACCCAGGTGATTGAGCCCCAGTCGGTACAGATCCGCAAAGACCTCAGCTATGACAGTCGGCCTATTCAGATAATAGACCGAGCAGTTAAGAAATTACGGAACAAGGAAGTACCATTAGTCAAAGTTATTTGGCACAGTCACACAGCAGAAGAGGCAACTTGGGAGTCGGAAGCCAGCATGAGACAGAAGTACCCAGAATTATTCTAAGTTCGAGGACGAACTTTTTATAAGGTATGGGGGATTGTAACGCCCGAATATTCTCAAAACTATTTTAGGAATATTCTATGATTTTTCTGGAATTATTAGATATTTTTCCGGAATTTTTCCGAGTAGCGGAAGTAGCAAAAATAATTAGAAGAATAAAAAGGCTTAAGCGGGAATTGAACCCGGGACCTCTCGGGTCCGCTAAACCTTTAGTTAGCCTTAGTAACCGGTGAACCCAGCAGGGTCGTGCTGAAAGAGAAGGGAAACAATTATATTTATATTGGAGTTGGGCCTAGTTACCCACTTAATATAAATTAAAAACTTAAGTTGGTTTGGGTTATTTCCTTTATTTGGTTCGGCAATTTCTCCCTCTCCAAACCCTCACCGACGCCAACTCCTTCTTCCTCTCTTCCTCTCGGCGCCAACACCCAAGCAAGCCTAGGGTTTCATCCCTAGGGCCATAGGAGTGCCTTCCGGTGACATCTCGGGCACAAGGACGTTCCCCTCCGCGAGTAGAGCACGTGGACGCGAGCGAGTCGTCGAGAAGTCGTCTTCACCGGAATTTCTAGCGATTAGATTTGTAAGGAATCTAGCATACAAGGCAAGAAATCTCTCACCTACAGTATAAGTAGCTCCGTTTGGTTTTATACGCACTAGTTTAGCTATATGCAGTTTTTATCGACGCATAGGGTGAATTTGACCCTCCTCGCAGATTTAGGGATTTTGTGAGTACTTCTAGATGGGCCGGACACGTATTCCCTCTTCAGGGGGGGGGGGGGGGTTCCTAGACGTTGTCGGGTGCCTAGAAGTGGTCTCCCTAATAGAGGGGAGAGTTTGGGCACACTAGGTGTTCGATAAAATAGCTAGTTAAGTTAAAATGCAAATTAGACATTTTAATAGCTCAATTAAATGCATTAGAAGCATTTAAATCAGTAAATCAGTTTATTTTAGCTTATATGGGACCACGGTCCAATGGGTGGGCTCCCACAGTCGCCTCTAGGTTCAGACAACCTAGCTCTAGGTTCAGATAACCTAGAAACAGCAATATAAAAAGAGCTATATTTTTTTATTTTATATAAATTGGATCAGATATCCATTGGGTTGGACTCCACATCGTCCCTAGGTTTAGATAACCTAGTTAACCCTACTAAATTCGGACTTGCAAACCCGGTCTAGTTAGGGATGCGCGCATAGATGTCGTAGTAAAAGATGATTATGTATTTTCACTTATTATGAATTAGTTTTCAAAGCTCAAATTAGTTATGTTAGTTGAGTTGGAATTCAGTATCAGTTTAGCTACAGTTTAGCTTATTATATGTTCAGTTCAGTTATCTTTATTGATTCATATGATTAGTTGTCATGCCATGTTCAGTATGCATGTTCAGTTATTTCAGTTTATGCTTGCAACCATAGTATGCCATGCCAGTATATATTTTCAAATA
This sequence comes from Zingiber officinale, assembly GCF_018446385.1. Lineage (NCBI taxonomy): Eukaryota > Viridiplantae > Streptophyta > Magnoliopsida > Zingiberales > Zingiberaceae > Zingiber > Zingiber officinale. The sequence goes on along the minus strand of NC_056006.1, from coordinate 13,099,802 downwards.
GCATTCTTTAAAAGCATGTTTTGCATCGTTGCATGTTTTAGTGAGGTAGTTGGTTTCTTACTAAGCTTTAAGCTTACAGATTCTAGTTTCCTTATACTGCAGATAAAGGTAAGGGCAAAATGGACTAGCAGAGGAAGCTGGAGGCCAATGCAGAGATGGTGTGTGTGGCAGGAACTGGAATAAAAGATCCTTAGGGGATCTAGCAAGCTTAAACAATTGAACCTTTAGTATTTCTATTGTCATGCACTTTTAATTGTTAAATGCTACGAACTAGTAAACCATGCTTTACATCCAGTTTAGAATGCTAGCTTTATGTCATTAGAATATATTCTATGGATTGTATAAGTGAAATGTGAGATTTTGGCACGCCCAAGTGCTGAGATCAGAGTTTCAGGCTGAAATCAGAACTCTGATCGGTCTACAGACTGATCAGAGAGTGGGTTGTGCCGCTGGATCGGTCAGCTGACCGATCCATGCGCGAACAGAGAGTTAGCGCTTGCGAACAGTGAGCACCGAAGCTTACTGATTGGTCAGCCGACCGATCAGTAAGCCACTGGATCGGTCAAGCCGACCGATCAGTGTACTCCTGGATCGGTCGACAGACCGATCCAGCCATGTACAGGAGCGACAGCTTATGGATCGGTCAGCCGACCGATCCAGAGGGTTGTTTCCGTGCCAGCATCAAGCTGGATCGATCACTGGATCGATCCGACAGCCCAATCGATCCATGGATCGATTGAAATGCCTGATTACAGCTAGCAGGTCATCCGAGAGACATAGATTCTCTTCCCTAGCATGTGAACAACTCCTAGGTACACTTAGAATGTTAAGTTCAGATTTTACAGAAATTAGTTTAGCAAAATTTTAATAAATCCAGATTTTCCGTAATAGTAATTTAGCACAGCATAACTGTAGCGATCGGCCTCGCAACCTTGTCAGTAGGAGGCGGGCCGTTACATAATGCACCTGCAGTTTTCATGGACCTGATGAACAGAGTGTTCAGAGAATACCTTGACAAATTTGTCATTGTGTTCATCGACGACATTCTAATCTATTCCAGAACCCCAGAGGAGCATGACACACATTTGAGGATAGTACTGCAGACTCTTCAGCAAAAGCAGCTTTACGCTAAGTTCTCAAAGTGTGAGTTCTGGTTAGATCAGGTGGCATTTCAAGGTCACATAATTTCTAGAGAAGGCATCCAAGTGGATCCATCCAAAATAGAAGTAGTCAATAACTGGAGCAGACCCAAGAACACCAGGGAGATCAGAAGCTTCCTTGGTTTAGCTGGGTACTACAGGAAATTCGTGGAGGACTTTTCCAGAATAGCCTCTCCACTAACAGCCCTCACCAGAAAGAACAAGAAGTTTGAATGGTCAGATAAATGTGAGCAGAGTTTCCAAGAGCTCAAGAAGAGACTGACCAGTTCTCATATTCTGACTGTTCCAGAAAGTGACAGGAGTTTTGACATCTACAGTGATGCTTCCAAGATGGGCCTAGGAGCTGTACTCATGTAGGAAGGAAAAGTTATAGCTTATGCTTCCAGACAACTCAAAGATTATGAAAAGAACTACCCCACTCATGATCTTGAGCTGGCAGCTGTGGTCTTTGTACTAAAACTCTGGCGACATTATTTGTATGGCGTTCAGTGCAGAATTTTCACAGACCATCAGAGTCTTAAGTACTTTTTCACTCAGAAAGACTTAAACATGAGACAGCGTAGGTGGCTAGAGTTGGTCAAAGATTATGACTGTGAAATCCTCTACCACCCAGGCAAAGCTAATAAAGTGGCAGATGCACTAAGCAGAAAATCCAGTGCATCCCTGATGTCTTTGTCATCATTAGCTCTACCACTGCAGAAGGAGTTGTCAGATTTTGGAATGGAAATTATTTATGGGCAACTCTCTACATTGACCTTAGAGTCTACCTTGCTTGAGGATATACAGAGAAAGCAAAGTGAAGATCCAGATATCCAGAAGATCAAGCAAGGGATATAGAAAGAAGAAAAGTCGGAGTTTCGAGTATCAGACAGTGGAATTCTTTATCAGGGGGGCCGCCTGTGTGTCCCTAATGATGAAGAGCTGAGAAAGAAAATTTTAGAAGAAGCTCATAGTACACCATATTCCATGCATCCTGGTTCTACCAAGATGTATCAAGACGTGAAACAGAGGTTCCGGTGGTCTGTACTCAAAAGAGATGTAGCTAAATATGTCAGTACCTGCCTGACATATCAGAGGGTCAAAGCAGAACACCAGAGACCAGGAGGAGTTCTACAACCTCTTCCTATACCAGAGTGGAAGTGGGAAGACATATCCATGGACTTCATAACAGGTCTCCCAAGAACCACAAATGGATATGATGCGATATGGGTGATAGTGGACAGATTGACCAAGTCTGCTCATTTTCTAGCCATCAAAGTGTCTCACTCTATAGAGCAGTTGGCACAGCTGTATGTTAAAGAGGTGATCAGACTTCACGGAGTTCCTAAATCTATTGTTTCTGATAGAGATGGGCGCTTCACCTCTCACTTCTGGGAGTGTGTTCAGACTGCACTAGGCACCAAACTCAAGTTCAGCACAGCCTTCCATCCTCAGACTGATGGACAGACAGAGCGAGTAAATCAGATTCTAGAAGATATGCTCAGAGCTTGTGCACTAGATTTCAAGGGAAGTTGGTGCAAGTACCTGTGCTTAGCTGAATTTGCCTACAACAACAGCTATCAGGCCACCATCAAGATGGCTCCTTATGAGGCATTGTATGGCAGGAAGTGCAGATCACCCATTTGCTGGCAAGAAGCAGGTGAGAGAAAAGAAATGGAAGTAGAACTGGGCATTCAGACAGAACTGATAGATGAGACTACTCAAGCTATCCCGAAGATCAGACAGAGAATTGAGACTACCCAGAGTAGACAGAAGAGTTATGCTGACACACGCCGTAGGCCACTTGAATTCCAAGTAGGGGATTCAGTCTTTCTCAAGGTCGCTCCTATGAAGGGAGTGATGAGATTTGGCAAGAAGGGCAAATTAAGTCCTCGTTATGTAGGACCTTACCTGATCACAGAAAGGATTGGGAAAGTAGCTTATAAGCTGGATTTACCACAGGACATGTCAGCAATACATAATGTTTTTCATGTCTCCATGATAAAGAAGTGTCTTCACGACCCCAGCCAAGTGATTCAGCCTCAGACAGTGCAGATCCAAGAGGATCTTAACTACGAGATCAGACCTACACAGATAGTGGATAGAGCAGTCAAGAGATTGAGAAACAAAGAAGTACCACTAGTGAAGGTCGTCTGGCAGAACCAGAAGCAAGAGGAAATCACTTGGGAGCGAGAGGACAGTATGAGACAGAAGTATCCAGAGCTATTCTAAGTTCGAGGACGAACTTTTTATAAGGTATGGGGAATTTGTAACGACCCAATTTTCCCTATTTCAAGTTCTAAAAGTCCATAAAAATATTTGGAAATACCTTTAAAATATTCTAGAGATTTTTAGAAATTTTTAGAGTATTTTTACGTAATTTTTGGAGGTCGTTTAGTATGTTTACAAAAAAAAAAATCGTTGAAGGCAAGGCTCGAACCCGTGACCTCGGGTCGAATCTGATCTAACCAGACACAGCCGACCAGCTGAGCTACGCGGGTTTTGTTAACCCAATATGGAGAAAAATAGATTTAAGTTATAGAAAAGGGCAGAAATAAACCTAGGTTTTAAAGGGTTAATTTTCTTCCCAAGCCCTAAGTTCTATTTCTCCTCCTCTTCGGGTGCGTCGGCGTCGCTGGTTTCGGGCGGAACCGCAACAACTTTGGAGCTTCTCTCCGGCGGCCGGCGAAGGTTTCTTCTGGCGAATCTTGCGGATCCGAGCTCTCCTCATCAAGAAGAACACGCGGAAAGGAAGGGATCGCCGAGATCTTCACCTTCTCCGAACCCTAGAAGCTTTAGAGTCCTCTTCTCCGGTTGTAAGTCCAAGAACCAGCGAGGTGAGTTGCTACTCACCTGCAGTAGGAGTAGTTCCGCGACATTAATCTTCTCTTCCTTTTGATTTCAGAATTTGGTTTCACTCCTTATCACCCACAGCATGCTCCTTTGTTTCGGATTGAGTTTGAGCCGAATTTATGCTTGCTAGGGATTTAATTCTTTTTGTGTTTCGGATCATGTTGCACGGAATCTGTATGTTAGAGGGTTAAGGGTAGATTTAAGAATCTTTTTCCTTCTTCCTTGCATATATATATTGCAACATGCTTAAAGGTCTTGTTGCTGCCGTGAGTTTCCAAGGGAAGAACAGGAAAATGATTAAGTAAGTGGAGTGTTTTGCTCTTATTGGTTTTTACCGTGGCACTAAACAAGGAAATGGACTATGGTTCCGGGTTGTTTTGAAGTAGACTTGAAGAATTCTGTTGCTTTATGTTGTGAACATGTTTGCAAAGATTTTAGTTACAGCAATACTTTCTGGTTGGTTTGTGCCGGGGAACATAACAAAAAGAACAAGCATGTTTTGGATCCATATCAGTTATAAACCTTTTATTGAATTGTTAGAGCATGAAATGCTGTAGATTTATAGCTCTTGTTGGATTTTCTCCTTGCTGCAATGAAAAGAACAGCTTTGAAGTTAGCATATCAATCTTAGATTTTTTTGTTACCTTAATTAGCATCTCAGCCTTAGCATCCTAGTTTTATTTGCATTTCTGCAAGCATGAACAACTATGTTTAGAGCTTAGAACAGCTTCTCTTTAATCGCATATTTGCAAGCAAGAACAATTTTGTTTAGGGCTTAGAACAACCTCTCTTTATTTGCATTTCTGTTTGTGTAGCAATAGATGTACATGAACAGATTTTCTAGTTTTTCAGTTGCATTCTTTTGTCCTATTTTACAGTATGTATAGAAAGCTCAAAGTTGCATTCTTTTGCCCTATTTTACAGCATGTTTAGAAAGCTTAAAGTTACTTTCTTTTTCTCTATTTTATAGCATGATTAGTAAGTTCAGATTTGCTTTCCTTTGCTTTGTTTTATAACATGCTTAGAGAGTTCAGATCTGCTTTCCTTATGTTATTTTTATATAGCATGCTTGGTTGGTTGTAATCCTACACTTGTTAGATATATCTACAGGATTCTAATAAGCTCTAATCAAGGAGTATGAGAAGTATGAGTAAAGAAAAGAAAGAAAAAGGCCAAGGTCTTAAGTAAATCCCAAAGTCAAGACTTTAGGGATTTTGGCACACAAGATGCTATTAAAATGCCAAGGCATTTAAAGAAGAAGTAATTAAGATAATAAGTATTTTACTTTTAAGAAGAGGCTAGTACCCGATTTCCAAGGTTGTCGTTAAACAAATCCAGGTGTCCAATTCCAAGGTCTTGGCCCTGGTAGACCAAGGTCTGCTCTTTTAGGATTGGCGGCTCGCTACCCCAACCTATTAGGGAACGCACATAAAATGGTACTATGCCTGGGCCCAAGAGAAGTTGATTACTATTTTTAAGTATTAAAAGTATAAGCTTTTGAACAAGTAAAATAAGTTTCACATCAGTACAAAAGTATTTTAAAATAAGTTTCACATAAGTATTAAAGAATAAGTCTTTAAGCAAGTGAAATAAGATACAGAATGTGTTTAGAATTCAGTAAGTTAAGTTCTTTATGCAAGCATGATAGTATATACTTACTTTACATGTTTAGCCTATCAGTATGTTTCTTTACTAATAGAAGAGCATGAGTTAGTTTACTGTTATTTGCTATTTATGAGCATAATTAGCTATACATGTTTAGTATTTCAGTTAGTATGTTTCCTTTGCTATTTATGAGCATGAGTAGCTTTATATGTTAGTATTCAGTTTTAGCATGTTTTTATTTATATTCATGCATATCGAGTTTTTGTGAGTTAGATAGCGCTCACTAAGCTTTATGCTTATAGACTGCACTTCCTCCTACTGCAGATAAAATATAAAGGAAAAGGATAAGAAGGAAGGCGACAACGAGATGCTGTGACGATGTGTGATGCCAGGACTATGGAGAGATCTTGGGACTTAGCTTAAAAAAATTTATTAAGATTGTTTCCGTCGAATTGTTAAAAGAATTTAGAACTTGTATATGCTATTTTCATTGGAGTGTTTTTATCATGCATTGATAGAGTTATTTTCTTTCAGTATTTTGATTATTTTTCATATATATAAATTGCGTGGTTGTCTGATATATGTTCCAGCCGCCTGTGGCTGATGTATACAGTGTTTGTATATCAGTTTAAGGTCACCGGTACAGGGGAGATTCTGCCCAAATTTTTCGGTAGTGATTCCTCGTGGTTTTTTATTATACCGGTTAAGTAGAGTTAGTAGTTAAGTAACGGTCACTCTTAGAGAGTAGTAGTAGTAGTAAGAAGGGTGGTCGTTACAAAAGCCTCAGGAGAACTCCAAATAAGCTTCGTAGACGCCTCGAAGCCACAAATCAAGAGAACGCCCTTCAATCTGTAGAGGAATCGATCGCGGAGGAGAAATGTCGCAGATCAAGGGAACGCCCAGTGATCGCGATCTGCTCTTCGCTCGCAGATTGCTAAGAAATCTTGAATTCGTGGTTGAAGTTGCCATTGAATATGAGATCTAGAGATGGTGAATGGAAGCTTCGGTGTCGCGGCGAAGAAGAAGAAAGCACTATAGCAAAAATCGCGAGGAACCGAGACCACTCTGCACTGTAGCTTCTCAAAGGTTTTATACCCTTTTCAAATTTGATCCAACGGTCCAGAATGATTTGATCTCATCTAACGGCTGTAATGTCTTCAGATCTGGATCAAAAGCTTCGGATCTTCATCAACGGATGAGATCTGCTCCTCATTAGGTCGGATGGTCCAGATTCTTAACGGATGGCTCAGATCTCTCCGATCTTCAATGAACGACCCAAATCACTCCAAGGCTTGATCGCCTCGTTTAACCCTAAATTTGATCCCAAGTATGGTCTGATCTGATCGGGCCCATGACCCTTTTGATGCCTATAAAATAATAATCAAATTTTAGCATCAAATACCATGATAATTGGCTAATTTGCAATTAAGTCCAAGATCACATGTAATTATGAAATATGATGTAAATGTGAGATTAAGCTATGAATAGACCATTAAAAACATGCATTATGAATCAAAATAATGTAGCAAAATCATGGTTATCAAGAACCTAGAGCATCCAAGGAGTATCAATATGTTTTGGGTTCCTAGAAGCATATTCTCTACACCCTATATGAGTTTAGAGAGTATCAACTCTAATTGGAAGGGTAGTCAACCCAACCTTGATGAAGTTGGCACTTGGAGAGCATTTTCAAGGTTTTACTAACCTTTGAAAATGAGAAGGATTATTAGTGTTACTCTTTTAGAAGAGTAAAATGTGTCAAAATTTGAGGAGTTGAATCTAATTTAAATTGGCACACTTGAGAGAAGCAAAAGAAATGTCAAATTGGAAATTTGGTATTTTCTTATGGAATTAAGGAAAATGTAAACCTTAATCCAAATTGTCACTCTTAGAAAGAGTAAAATGTGCCAAATAAAATTTGAGGATTTAATTTTTAATTTCAATTAGCACAAATAGGAAAGGATAAAAGACATGCCAAGTTGGGTTGTGATATTTCTTCAATAGGCAATCTAGGATTATAATTTAAAGGCTTAGCTAAGTGATTAAGGATACTTAGATAGTCTATCTAGGTATATTTTATATATGCTAAAGTGTCATGATTGATTGCTTATCACATGTCATGACATCATGTGTTGCATTCATTTTTAGTATGAAAAACACAAAAATACCATGTCATGTCATACATACATTATGTAGCTATATCATTTTTTTTTCCTTTTGAAAATTGCTCATTGTGATGTAGGCCATGTAACATCATACATTATGTTAATTTCTTTGTAATTAAGGACAAAAGACATTTATCATGAATGGTGAATATCTCAACAAGTGGGATGACACCAAGTGACATCCTAGGTGGATGATCCTAAGGTTCATAATGCCTTGATAGTTATGCATGATCCCTTAGTTTAGGGCAAAATCAAATATACATATCACAAAGAATCATAAGGTGACTTGTATGTGTTTTAGTATACATTAGATACAAGTGAGATGTTAGGATGGTGAACAAAACTCAAGATGTTGATTTAGTGTATCTTGTTGAGTTTTAGGTTCATCAAAACACATAGTTATGTGTTTTTCAATCATTTGGAAAGCTAATGTACAAGTCATGTGCATTGAGCCCAAAGAACATGGTTGGATAGTGGTTTTTAAAATGCTTTTGAAAACCTTGGTGAAGACTATCTTTTGATAGTATTCATCATTGAAAAGTTAGACACAGACTAGGAGAAAACATTGAAGTTTTCAAGAGTTTTCAAATTTGTGTCACTCTTTGAAAATAGGAAGTATTTTCATAGAAAACTATTTTTCCTTGATAGAGTATACCTTAAAGAGTATCTACATGAATTTTCACGATTTTTGTAATTTTGTATAATTTTTGGGGAGTTTCTGAATTTCGCTGAAACTAAATTTCAGAAAATTAGAAACCCAATCGATCAACCGATCAATTGGGATGGTTTTAATCGATCAGTCGATCGATTGGGAAGTCAATTCCCGTGAACAGAGGGTCAGTGGATCGATCAGCCGATCGATTGACCCAGGATGGATCGATCAGTCGATCGATTCAAAGGGAATTTCTACGAGTAGTAGCTTGCGGAATCGATCAATGGATCGATTGAAGTGATTTCAATCTATTGAGTCCCAACTTCAATCGATTGGGAAGTCTGATTTTGACCTGAAAAGCCTGATTTTAGCACTTTAAGCCACTTTAAGTTCCAATAACCATTCCAAATCCCTTGGAATACATTTGTATACATTTAAGGAGAGTTTTCTTGATGAAAATAAGTATGGATTGTTTAAGATAAATCCAAGTGAAGTTTAGGATAGGATTTAGTTTCAATTTCAAATTTTGGAACCTCAAAACTTTAAGGTTTGGTTTTCCTAATTGTTTAGGAACTCCAAGTCATTATTCGTGCAATGACAGAAGTTTGACCATGTTTTTAGAGAGAGTTACTCCTTGAATGCATGAAAATTCACTTTCAAGGACCTTGGAAGGGGGTTAAACCTTCGTGATGGATAATACTCAGGGTCGAGTATTGGGGAACAATGGAAGATTAGTTATCTTTATTGCTAGGATGATAAATGCTCTCGGATGAGCATTGTAGAGTAGGTTACTGTTCAAGGGGGAGCATTGGATTAATGAAGGGGATCAGACCTTCATTGGTAAAGTGAAAAATACTCTTGGATGAGCATTGAGAAGAAGATTACTACTCAAGGGGGAGCATTGAATACAATGGAATGAGAGTTTCATTGGGAAGTTGATGCATGCTCTAGGATGAGCATTGTGAAGTGAAGTAGAGATCAAGGGGGAGCTTTGGCGGCAATGAAGAATATAAGATCTTCATTGTGGGGTTGTTAACAACATATGATGTTGTAAACAATGTAGAGTTAACTCTTATGGAGAAGATCTTATTTTCTGGTTTTAATGTATGACAAAGGGGGAGAATTGAAGGTTAAGTTAGGCATTCATCCCAAGAAGGGGGAGTTTGCATTCTAGGAAAGGGAGAGGATGAAGGAAACCTTCATTCATGCTTTATCATGAGGTTAAGGTTATGGGAATTAGCCTTGGTGTAAAGAAGCGGTTAAGGCTATGGGAATTAGCCTTGTGATAAATAAGAGGTTAAGGCTATGGGAATTAGCCTTGGTATAAAGAAGAGGTTAAGACTATGAGATTTAGCTTTGGTGTAAAGAAGCGGTTAAGGCTATATGATTTAGCCTTGTGATAAAGAAAATGTTAAGGCTATGGGAATCAGCCTTGGTATAAAGAAGAGGTTAAGGCTATGGGATTTAGCCTAACTTAGAGGTGTTGTCAAACATCAAAAAGTGGGAGATTGTTGGGGCAATTTTCCTAGATCAAGTTTGACTAAGCTTGAGTTGAGTCAAGATTTGAGTTTTGATGTTTGATAATATAAGGAGATTGCTGGAGCAATCGTTCGGTTATGGAGATTGTCAAAGGGTTGACCAGGTTGATGAGAATACAAGTCAAGTAGGTCAAGGTTGACAGGAGACTTGACTGGGAAAATCCTAACTGGATGTTAGGCATTTGAAAAGTCCTGGTGAGGAGCCAGGTAATGGGAAAGTCCTTGTGAGGAGCTAGGCAGGAGAAAGTCCCGGTGAGGAGCAGACAAGTGGAAAGTCCTAGTGAGGAGCCAAGCAAGTGGAAAGTCCTGGTGAGGAGCCAGGCAGTTGGAAAGTCCAAGTGTGATCTTGACAAAGGAGAAAGTCCTGGTGAGGAGCCAGGCAATTGGAAAGTCCAAGTGTGATCTTGGCAAAGGGTGTAAGTCCAAGCATGTGGTCTTGGCAAGGTAAGTCCTTGTATGACTTGGCAAGCAAGACCCGACAACTAGGATAAGGCCGAAGGAAGCTCCTGAAGACAATGCGTGAAGGATGGGGAGATACCCGAGGGACGCAAGGCTGATGGAAGAGGCTAGAAGGCTAGTTCGAGGTTGGTCAGGTGTGGTAATGCTAGGCATAGAGACCCAACAGGTCACGGTTGATCAGAAGTTGGGTTGGAGACTTTGGACTTGAGATTGAGTCAAGTCCAGGATGGTCAATCAATTGGGCAATCGATTGAACTAGGGTCCAATCGATCAGCCGATCGATTGGAGTGTGCTGCGAAGGAAGAAATGACCCAATCGATTGGTCGATCGATTGGGAGCATGAGTCGCGAGCACAGAGGCATTCCCAATTGATCGGGCAATCGATTGGGAATCTCCAATCGATCGGTCGATTGATTGGAACTGGGAGTTCTCACGCGATAGCGAGAACACAGAAAGCATCTGAATCGATCGGTGGATCGATTCAGACTATCCGAATCGATTGGCCGATCGATTGGGATTCGACCATTGCGCAGGATGCAAGTGATGGATGACTGCGATGTAGTGGTGCTGAGGTGGCAATCGATTGGGGTTGATTTCAATCGATTGGAGGCACTGTATATAGCCTGGGCGGAGCGTTTTCTTCGCTAGAACTTTGCATTCCTCTCCTGCGATATTCAATGATTTTCACGCGAGCTTCTTCCGATCTTCACCACCAGTTCTTGAAGGCGCTTGGGTGCATTCCCAATGTTTAAGAGGCAACAACAAGCAACAAGCAAGAAGAAGGGTGTATTTCATTTATATCTTGTATTTTCTTCTTGTGTGAGTTGTGTTGTTGTGTGTGAGTTTGTACGAGGCTTCTCTGCCTCTGGCTGTGACCGAGAAGGAGGTTTTCATTAGTAGAGATAGCGTGTCGTGTGTGGATCCTTGGATTAGTCACCTCTTCTTGAGGTGGATACCAAGTAAATCCTAGGTGTTAGCATTGTGAGTGTTTATCTTCGAGTATTCCGCTGCACAACAACAAGAAGAAGCAAACCGACGCAAGCGCGATGAAACACTATTCACCCCCTCTAGCGGGCACATCGGTCCCAACAATTGGTATCAGAGCGAGGTCGCTCTTCTACGGACTAACCGCCAAGAGAGCAAGAAGCTAGAAGAAGAAGAAGATGGAGTCCGAAGGACCGCTCGGATGGGACATCCGGATTCCACCCCCGTATGACAAAGAGGACTTCAATTTTTGGAGAACTCAGTTGGAGACATGGTTCCAAATGGATTGGAACCAATGGGTTATTTTGGAGGGCCCATTTTAAGCTCCAACGGACAAGAAGGGTAAGCGCCTCCGACCTCGACATTGGACCGAGGAACAAAGGGAGCAAGCGGAGACGGATAAGGGGGTAACAAAAATTTTGTTAAATCTATTACCCTCTAACATAATTTTGAGTGTAGGTGAATGCATGAATGCAAGTGATTTTTGGAAAAAGGTCATTTCCTATCATGAGAACCCCACTCAATTTCAAGGAGTGGATGAGCCTAAGGAGAAGGGCCCATTGGTCCAAGAAGAGAAGGACCAATCTGTTGGAGCAATCCTAATGGTCCGTGTGACCATATGTTTTGGTATTTGGGCAAAGGGTTTAAGTTAGGTTTACCCTTGTTATTTGATATGTGTATGTGAGTGTGCAGGTTTGCAGAATACACATATGACTCAGCTTGATGGCTTCGGGTCCGGTGAATGATGGAACATCCGAGGGACCGTAGACAAGGTAGCAAGGACAAGGGCCGAGGGAAGCGACTTCGAGGCATACGCGAAGGATGGCATCAAGGGACGAGTCACGGGCTTGGATGCATCTGAGGGACGAGAGCCAAAGGAAGTAGGCTTGAAGGCAAGAGGTCAAGGCTGCAAAGAAGAGTCAAGTGAGTCGTGAGGGTACGAGTGCATGAGAGATTGTACTCGGGGAAAAAATCCCGATGGGTACTGTAGCAGTCAACGGGGCCACTGTAGTAGCCAACGACACTGTAGCAGTTACTGTAGTAGTCGAGTGGTGCACTGTAGCAGTCGACTTGGATGGCATCAAGGGATGAGTCGCGAGCTTGGATGCATCCGAGGGACGAGAGCCAAAGGAAGTAGGCTTGAAGGCAAGAGGTCAAGGTTGCAAAGAAGAGTCAAGTGAGTCGTGAGGGTACGAGTGCATGAGAGATTGTACTCGGGGAAAAAATCCCGATGAGTACTGTAGCAGTCAATAGGGGCACTGTAGCAGTCGACTGGTGCACTGTAGCAGTCGACTGGTGCACTGTTGCAGTCGACTGGTAGAGAGCCGTTGGGCTGGCACCAGTCGACTGATAACGGACAAATCAGCTTGCCGATTTCTTCCAAGCTCTATAAGAAGGAGCTTGGGATGACCGGCCAAGGTGACGAAATTAGACTTGGTTAAAGCCTAATTAGTAGTCATCTAGTGCTCTAGCAATCCAAGTGTTCTTGATCGAGTTGTGGCGAGGTTTCTCCACCGACAAGGAGGATTGTGCTAGCCGGAGTTTCCGGAGACTAATCCACCGATGGATTGAGAGATCGTCCACCTTACAGACAACCATGGAGTAGGAGCAAGTTATCTCCGAACCACGTAAACGAACATGTTAGCGGTTTGCATTTCCTTTCTTAGTTTTAGTCTTTCTACTTGTTTGATTGTATTTCTGCTTGCGCACTAACATTGTAGAAAGAAGCGAGTAGTTGGGGGCACCGTCTATCCAACCCCCTTTCAAGCTGGCCACCGATCCTCCCACAATTGATATAAGAGCCAGGTTTGCACTTCACCGGACTAACCGCGGAGAAGAGCAACTACAAGAAGATGCCCGACTTGATTGAACCTCCAAAGTTTGAAGGAGGAAGCCTTGGGAACACCACATATTGGATGATGAAGATGGATGTCTTCTTCGACACGGATTGGGACACCATGATGGTGGTCAAAAAGCTGTTCGAAGTCCCGAAGGACAAGAAAGGGAAGAAGCTCCGACCACGACATTAGACGGAGGAGCAAACCTCACGGTCAAAGGCAAACGACAAGGTAATATCTATATTAATTGATATTTTGCCTAATGACGTGATGAGCCGTGTAGGTAAATACGAGAATGCCCATGATTTGTGGAACAAGATAAAGAAGGTTCAATGGAAAGAACCTATGCCTACACAACAAGAAGAAGAGCCCAAGGAGATGGGCTTAATGGCTCAAGATGAGGAGGAGCAACCGGAAGGTGACGAGCACTCTGTTGGTGCAACCTTAGGTCAAGGTTGACCTGGGTGACCCGACTCGAGTTGACCTGACTCGAGGTATATTTTGATGTTTGACAAGAATGGAGAAGTTATATTGTGATGTTTGACAAGAATAGGAACTTGGGGGATTGTGGGTGCAACCTTTGGTCAAGGTTGACCTGGTTGACCCGACTTGAGTTGACCTGATTCGGGAAAAGTCCAAGTATGGAGACTTGGCACGGAAAAGTCCAAGCAGGGAGCTTGGCACGGGAAAAGTCCAAGCAGGGAGCTGGGCACGGGGAAAAGTCCAAGTATGGAAGCTTGGCATGGGAGGTCGGAGAGAGCACGGTAGCTCGTTCTCTGAACTGGATGGAGTCGGAGAGGGCTCGGTAGCTCGTTCTCCGGACTAGGTCAGAGATGGCTCGGTAGCTCGTTCTCTGGACTAGGTCAGAGAGGGCTCGGTAGCTCGTTCTCTGGACTGGATGGAGTCGGAGAGGGCTCGGTAGCTAGTTCTCCGGACTAGGTCAGAGAGGGCTCGGTAGCTCGTTCTCTGGATCGGACGAAGTTGGAGAGGGCTCGGTAGCTCGTTCTCTGGACCGGATGTGGAAGTTGGAGAGGGCTCGGTAGCTCGTTCTCCGGACTAGGTCAGAGAGGGCTCGGTAGCTCGTTCTCTGGACCGGACGTGGAAGTCGGAGAGGGCTCGGTAGCTCGTTCTTCTGACTAGGTCAGAGAGGGCTCGGTAGCTCGTTTTCTAGATCAGGAAGGCTTTAGGGTTTAAGTCTGGGAAATTGGATCGGTCTGCTGACCGATTAAGTGATACTATGGGTATCTGGATCGGTCTCACGACCGATCCAAAGGATGCATCGATTCTCAGCGTGGGTCAACCGACGGTCCGTGACCGATCAAGAACCAAACAGATTGGGAGAAGGATAGGAGGGATCCCGTGGACCGATCCATTATCTTTGATCGGTCCACGATCGATCAGGGTTTCACAACCAACTCTCTGTGAGAGTTGGGATCGGTCTGGGACCGATCATCCTAGGGCCTGATCGGTCCCCGACCGATCAGATCCGCTCCGAAGGGTGGAGCCTGATCGGTCTAGGTCTAGCCGTTGAGTCACAACGACAAGATTTCTGTGTCTGTGTCTTCTTCTTCACAGGTTCATATAAATCAAGATGTGGAGGGGCTCTAGAGGCGGGTGGACTTCTTCTTGCTCCTGCGATCTGAGCTTTGTTGAGCTCTCCACTGCTGAAGCTTCGTGTGAGCTTCCCTCAGCTGGACTCCAACTGATCAGTTGCTGCTATTGTTGGCATCCGTGAAGTGGTTGCTTCATCACCAGTCGACGAGAAGGCAAGCAAACTAGTGTTTTTACATTCATATTGTTCTTGGCTTCTTGCTTTATCTTTGTACTCCGATCTTGCTGTTGTAAGAGAGATTGTGGCGAGGTTTCTCCACCCAGGAGGAGTTTTTATTAGCCGATTTTCCGGAGTCTCATCCACCGACGGATTGATAGGATTCGTCCACCTTACGGACATGCCGAAGAGTAGGAGTATCATCTCTGAACCTCGTTATATCGTCGCGTTTGAGGTTTGATATTCTCCCGTTTCGTTTCTATCTTTTATTTCCACTGCGCTAACTAAAATTATAGGAAGAAACGTGAATTTGGGGTCGGCTATTCACACCCCCCCTCTCTAGCCGCGTCCGAAGGTCCTAACAAGTGGTATCAGAGCGAGGTCGCTCTTCGTCGGATTAACACCCGGGGGAGCACGAGCTAGAGAATGGATCAACTTGGAGAAGACGTCACAATTCCACCCTTCTACGATCGCGACGACTTCGCGTATTGGAAGGTAAGAATGAAGTATTTTCTTATGACTAACCTAGTAAATTGGAATTGTGTACAAGTTGGTTTTATTCCTCCGGTGGATAAAGAAGGAGAACCTCTCGAGAAGAAGAAGTGGACGAAGGAACAAATCCACCAATCCATAATCAATGACGAGGTAACGAAAATCTTTGAATTTTCATTACCTAATGATATCTTGTGTAAGATAGGTGGATACAATAATGCCAAGGAGTTGTGGAACAACTTGGCTAAGTTCCATGAGGAGAGCTCCAATTCAAGTCATGAAGAGGAGTCAAGTGAGCCAAGTAGCTCACATCATGGAGGTATGGAATTAGAAGTTGAGGGCTACTCAACATCTAAGGAAGAAGAGGAGGAGAGTTCTTTTTCAAGACTGGAGCAAGAAGAAGAAGCCTCTACCTCCGGAAGGGATGAAGGAGAGAGCTTATATCCATCCTCAACCCTAGGTAACTCAAACAACTTAATTTCAAGTAAATTACATATAATGTGCTTTGAGTGTAGGGAATATGGGCATTACCAAAGTAAATGTCCAAAGAGGATTAGGAAGACTCCACTGGCACCAAAAGTCAAGGAAGCCGGAGTCCCGATACGCAAGGGAAAGGAGCACGTGGTGTGCTTCCAATGCAAGCAAAGGGGACATTATAGCAGTCAATGTCCAAGGGGGAGGCAACCTCACAAGGACAAGAGACCAAGCACATCTATGGGGGGAGCTAAGGCAAACCCTAAGGTATCCTTTAAGGCACATTCTTGCAATTCTAATAAGACACATGCTAGTAGTTTTATTGCAATTGTCAATAATGATAAGCATGATAACCATAGAAATCGATACATGTGCTTAGGTGCCAAACATGTTAGCCTAGATAAGGACAATGCTAGAAATGCCAACCCTAGAGTTAACTCATCTAAGGTTAAGGAAAACCTAGATAGGAATCCCAAAACAACTAGACATATGCCTAGGAATACCTCAAAGAAAAATGGAAAATTAAAGCTTGAGGTATTAAAGAAGGAAAATCAAGTCTTGAGGTCAAGACTTGACACTTTAGAAAAGGCTCTTAAGAATTTGGAGAAGTCAACTCTAGGGTCTAAGGGTCAAAAATCAAAGCCCAAGGACATGAGAGGTTTGGGTCACAAACCTAAGTCTCAAGTGGTCAAGCCCGCTTATCATAATGTTCCATTCGATTATGGAACAAGACCTAGGGCTAAGAAGACCATCACCAAGGTCACAAGGGGAGTCACCCCTAGAGTTGATCTTGATGAGTTCCAAATGACCAAGGCTTTAAAGCCTAGGAGGGTCATTAGGAGGGTTGCTAGGGAAGTCATCCCTAGTGAATATTTAGTGAACCCAATGAGCTCAAATAGGTATTGGGTTCCTAGGAGCGTGATTCCTTCACGCTAGATGGTTTAGGGTGTGCCAACCTTAATTGGATAGGTAGTTAACCTACTCATGGCAAAAGGTGGCATTTTAGTAATTTTCAAGGTGTAATCAAGCCTTGAAAATGAAATTAAAAATTATTCCTAAGGTGATTAGGATGTGCCAACCACATTTGAGGAGTTTTCTAGGGTCAATCTAATTGGCACATAGTGATCTAAAAATCTTTAGTATATGATTTTAGGTCTATTACACTTAGGAATATAGAATTTATGGTAAAATGATCAAAATTATCAAAAATAGCAACTAAGGCTAGAATTAGGTATTTTCTATACCTTTATATGTTATTTGCCATACATTGTTTGTCATATGTCATGTCATGACATCATATTTATTTTATTATCATTTGAAATGTCATGATAATACTAAGGTTAGTTATATGTCATGCCTTATTTAAGTTTCATACTTTATGCCATGACATCATGACATTGACACATATTTCCGCTTATGATATTATTTTATGTCATGTCATCATCTCTTGCATTTATGATCAATTAATTTGAGTTAAGGATAGAAACACAATTTGATATGGAGATCAAATTGTTATTTAGAAAATGCATGAGAACTTAGCTTAAGATAACCTAAACCCATATCTCACATCAAAATTGACTTGGATGTGTTTGATACACCTTAGATGTGTGTGAGATATTAGGATTATGAGTTAGGATCAAGGTGCATAGTTCTTGTACCTAGATGAGCCTAATTCGAAATTGAGGATCATAGGGAAAACTTGCGTACAAGTCATGTAGCCCTAAGATTGTGGTCCTAAATTGAATGGTTTAAAATCATTTCAAAATTGATTTGAAAAACCTTGATGAAGCTTTTCTAGTGATAGCATTCATCATTGAGCAAGTTGATACAAAGATGGATTAACCTTGAGCTATTTCAAAGTCTTTCGAACTTTGTATCAAGATTTAAAAATGGGAGTTATTTTCATAGAAAACTGTTTTTCCATGATAATATATGTTATGAGGAATGTATCCTCAAAATTTTACAATTTTTGAAATTTTCTGTAATTTTTTAGGGGTTTCTGAATTTCGAGAGAAAAATCAGAAATTCTTATCAGAGAATTGTGGACCGATCAGAGAAGATTCTGATCGGTCCAGGGAAGTCTGGATCAGTCACTGGACCAATCCAGGGCAGTGTGGATCGGTCTGGTGACCGATCCAGTGGAGTCCTGATCGGTCTGGTGACCGATCAGAGCGTGCCAAAATGCTGATTCTCGACTGTTGTTTGAAATTTCAGCTATGGAAGTTGGTGCTTTAGATTTCTAAAGGGTTGAAACTCTCCAATACATTGTTGGTGCAATGGTCAAGGAGGAGTTGACCTTTAGGGGGAGTTTTACCTAATGGTCAAGGGGGAGTTGACTTTTAGGGGGAATTTTTGCTCGTCGAGTTTTTTTTAATAAGTGATTATCACTAAGTTGATTGTTGATTTTAGTATCAAGGGGGAAATTAAGGGTTTCAATGAAAGATATGAGACTTTCATTAGGAAGAAGCTCTTGACCTTGATTCACTCCTTTTGATGTGTGTCAAAAAGGGGGAGAATGTCCAGAGAATGTTCAAGGAAGAACATTGGAGTTTGGGGAGAATGTTCAGAGAATGTTCAAGGAAGAACATTGGAGAACTATTGGAAAACCTAAGTTAGGTTATCGGGTTAACCTAACTTGATTATGGTTTTTGTCAAACATCAAAAAGGGGGAGATTGTTGGTGCAACCTTAGGTCAAGGTTGACCTGGGTGACCCGACTCGAGTTGACCTGACTCGAGGTATATTTTGATGTTTGACAAGAATGGAGAAGTTATATTGTGATGTTTGACAAGAATAGGAACTTGGGGGATTGTGGGTGCAACCTTTGGTCAAGGTTGACCTGGTTGACCCGACTTGAGTTGACCTGATTCGGGAAAAGTCCAAGTATGGAGACTTGGCATGAAAAAGTCCAAGCAGGGAGCTTGGCACGGGAAAAGTCCAAGCAGGGAGCTGGGCACGGGGAAAAGTCCAAGTATGGAAGCTTGGCATGGGAGGTCGGAGAGGGCTCGGTAGCTCGTTCTCTGAACTGGATGGAGTCGGAGAGGGATCGGTAGCTCGTTCTCCGGACTAGGTCAGAGAGGGCTCGGTAGCTCGTTCTCCGGACTAGGTCAGAGAGGGCTCGGTAGCTCGTTCTCTGGACTGGATGGAGTCGGAGAGGGCTCGGTAGCTAGTTCTCCGGACTAGGTCAAAGAGGGCTCGGTAGCTCGTTCTCTGGACCGGACGAAGTTGGAGAGGGCTCGGTAGCTCGCTCGACTAGGCCGAGAGGGCTGAGCTCGCTCTCGGACCGGACGTGGAAGTCGGAGAGGGCTCCTGAGCTCGCCTCCTGACTAGGCCGAGAGGGCTCTGAGCTCGTTCTCCGGACCGACGTGGAAGTCGGAGAGGGCTCTGTAGCTCGTTCTCTGACTAGGTCGGAGAGGGCTCTGTAGCTCGTTCTCTAGATCAAGAAGGCTTTAGGTTTAAGGCTGGGAAATTGGATCGGTCTCCGACCGATCGCATATATAGGTATGGATCGGTCCGCTAACCGATCCATATGTTGCACTCATTGTCAGGTTCTGATCGGTCTGGTGACCGATCAGTAACCAAACAGATTGGGAGAAGGAATAGGAGGGATAGGTCTGTGGACCGATCCACCTATGGCTTGATCGGTCCACAGACCGATCAGGGCTCTGCAACCAACTCTCTGTAAGAGTTGGGATCGGTCTGGGGAGTGATCAGCCTAGGGCCTGATCGGTCCCCTGACCGATCAGATCAGTCCTGGATCGATCAGGGTGGAGCCTGATCGGTCTAGGTCTAGCCGTTGAGTCACAACGGCTAGATTTCTGTGTCTGTGTCTTCTTCTTCGCAGGTTCATATAAATCAAGATGTGGAGGGGCTCTAGAGGCGGGTGGACTTCTTCTTGCTCTTGCGATCTGAGCTTTGTTGAGCTCTCCACTGCTGAAGCTTCGTGTGAGCTTCCCTCGGCTGGACTTCAACTGATCAGTTGCTGCTGTTGTTGGCATCCGTGAAGTGGTTGCTTCATCACCAGTCGACGAGAAGGCAAGAAAACTAGTGTTTTTACATTCATATTGTTCTTGGCTTCTTGCTTTATCTTTGTACTCCGATCTTGCTGTTGCAAGAGAGATTGTGGCGAGGTTTCTCCACCCAGAAGGAGTTTTTATTAGCCGGTTTTCCGGGGTCTCATCCACCGACGGATTGATAGGATTCGTCCACCTTACGGACACGCCGAGGAGTAGGAGTATCATCTCCGAACCTCGTTATATCGTCGCGTTTGAGGTTTGATATTCTCCCGTTTCGTTTCTATCTTTTATTTCCGCTGCGCTAACTAAAATTGTAGGAAGAAACGTGAATTTGGGGTCGGCTATTCACACCCCCCTCTCTAGCCGCGTCTGAAGGTCCTAACACACTCAACTTCCGAAGAGGAGAAGGATAAAGAAATGGCATCCACTAGTGTGGATGAGGATACATCCTCAAAGGTTGAAGAAGAATCCAAGACAAGTGAAGAATAAAAAAAAGTCTTGGAAATCAACCTAGTGAGCACCTCCACCGAAGCAAAATCAAAAGATCATATTGTGTGCTTCGGGTGCGATGATAAGGGACACTACAAGAGTAGGTATCCATTAGGTAAGAAGAAGGTACCTCCTAAACTCAATCAAGTTATTTTAGACACTAACAAGGGTTGTAGAAATGAAGAAGCCCAAAGAAGGAAAATGCGCATTATATGTTTCACGTGTGGAGAGAAGGACCACTACCATACAAAATGCCCCAAGAAGGGAGAGATCAAGAAGCTAGCACAATTGAAGAAATGGGAGAAAGAGAAGAAAAAGAAGAAGAGCTCAAGTCAAGGGGGAGCTTCAAGGATAAGGGAGGTATACCCTAATTTGAAATGCAATTCAAATTTTCATTCCTCCTTGCATGCTAGGAAAATAATGTTAATCATTATATGCCCATGCAAAATTTTGGATTTAAATATCATGATAGGAATAGGGTAAGTGTAGATCAAAACCCTAGGAGACCAATTCATGATAACTCTAGAAATGGTAGACCCAAGGAGACCCAAGGCATTAATCCCAAGAAGGGAAGACATATGCCTAGAAAAATGGGTAGGTCTAGGAATGTCCAATATGGACATGTTGACTCTAGGTTTAGGAACCTAGAAAGGGAAATTCAAGCTTTGAAGGCAAAGCTTGATAAGTTGGAGAAAACCCTAGAAAGATTCAATGTTGGATCTAAGGGTTTAGGTATGGTGTTGGGTAGTCAAAGACCCAACAATGATAGATCGAGTTTGGGATACCGATCTAGTGTCTCCAATCCTAAGGGAAAGTCTTATGTTAGGGTTGCATATGACTATAGCAAGGAGAAACCAATAAATGACAAGGGAAAGTCATTTAAAGGTAAGAAGAAATTAACCAAGGACAAGGTGTCCAAGGTTAAGAAGGTTAGATTTGTAGGCCAAGTGTCATCGAAGGTGCACCGATGTGGCCTAGCGATTGTGGATGAGTCACCTAGGGAGGTGACTAAGGTTAAGAGTGTTAGGATGTATACTAAAAGCCTAGATTTTGGTATAAACATTTATCTAGAAATAAGAATCACATTGGTTAAATGTCTACATTTATGATAAATGCAGTTGTTCAATTAATTTATATTGTAGATAACATGGTGTGTGGTGTCACACACAGAGGATCATGTTATCAGCACCTTATAATTATAAACAGTTGCTCACGACTAAAATGGAAAGGAACGAACCATTGGAATAGTCGTAGTGTAATTAGGTATTAGTTTATCTTGACTAATAAATTACACTAGTACACTCTAAGTGTATTGAGTAGGATCATTTTAGGTAAGTTATTTTTATACTGACTTGATAAAAGAACTAGACCTTAGTTATTATGGAAGTGTGTGCTCTTAATCCTAATATAATAACAAGCACATATATTTGATATTTATTTCTTTAATTTATCAATGGGTGAGATTTAGTTCGATAAATCAATAAGCCCGATAAGTTGGGAAATGATATCACTTATAGTGTGTATTGTTGATTATAGAAGGAAACTGTGTCCTAGTGATCTAGGTTGAGAATGACCCCAAGAGGAGCTCATAAGGATTGTTATGTTAAACCCTGCAGGTGGACTTAGTCCGACATGACGATAAGGTTGAGTGGTACTACTCTTGGACTAAGATATTAATTAAGTGAGTTGTCAGTAACTCATTTAATTAGTGGACATTCATTATCTTAAACACAGGGAGACTAACACACTCATAATAAGAAGGAGCCCAAAATGTAATTTGGGATTGGTGCGGTAGTTCAATAATAGTTCTTTAGTGAAATAAATTATTATTGATGAAATTAAGTTATGTGTTCGGGGCGAACACGGGATGCTTAATTTCATCGGGAGACCAAAACCAATTCCTCCTCTCGGTCCCTATCGTAGCCTCTTGTATATAGAGATTTATACCCACCACATACCCACCTTCTTACCCATCCTAATGGGGTCGGCTAAGCTAGCTTGGAACCCAAGCTAGGGTCGGCCAAGACCAAGTGGATGAGCCAAGTTGGTGGTCGGCCAAAGCTTGGGTCCCAAGCTTAGGTGGTCGGCCACTAGAATATTAAAAAGGATTTTTATTAAAATTATTTCTTATGTGGATATCATGGTTTTAAAAGAGAGTTTAAAATTTAAATCTTTCCTTTTATAGCTTTCTACAAAATATTAAGAAAAGATTTGAAATCTTTCCTTATTTGTAGATTGAAAGGAGATTTAAATTTTGAGAAAACTTTCCTTTTTAACCATGATCATAATTTAAAAGAGAGTTTTAAAAATTAAAGATTCTCTTTTATTAGTTTCTACAAAAGATTAAGAAAAGATTTGATATCTTTCCTTATTTGTAGATTGCAAAGAGATTTTAATTTTTAGAGATAACTTTCCTTTTTGGAAATTATTCACATGTTTAAAAGAAAGATTTTAATTTATAAAATTTCCTTTTTATAATCCACCGGAAAAATTATTGGAGAAATTTTTTTATAAATTTCCAGAAATAAATTAGGAAGTTTTAATTTTTGTTTTAATTAAAACTCTCCTTGTTTTGGGGAAATAAGTGGCCAACCATGTAATAATGAAAAGGAAAATTGTTTTTAATTAAATAAATTTTCCCTTTTCATGGCAAAAGAATTAAGGAAATTTTTAATTAAATTTCTTTATTTGCCAAGATCAAGGAATATAAAAGAGGAGGTAGAGGTGTCTTGATTGTGAACGACTCTATTATTTTTCTTCATCTCTTTTCTGATGGATCGAAAGCGCTAGAGGGGGGGTGAATAGCGCTCGTGGCTATTTCGTTTTTCGAAATCTCGGAATCGTAATAACTTGAGTAATGCAGCGGAATAAAAACAGACACAGAGAACACGGAGAATTTACTTCGTTCGGAGCCTGTGACGACTCCTACTCGAAGGCCCGCGATCCTTGATCGCTTTCGGTGGGCAACAACTATAAGTTCGTTAAGAGTATTACAAAACTAATTACAATTCAAAGCTGTAAAAAGATTATACTGACAACAAAAAGATTAAATCCGAAGCTCCGGGTTGTCGGGGTGTCGTTGCAGCACTTCTGGATTGAGTCGTTAGCAGCTTGTCGCAAGGAGATTGCTTAGATGATTGTTTTTCTTGAAGCTGCACCTCAACCCTCCTTTTATATGAGGCTCCGGGCGCCTGGGACCTTTCCGGGCGCTTGGAGTGTGACGTGGCCAGCCAACCAGGTTGCTCCATGTGGCGAATTCGCGCAGGGGATAAACTTTGGTCCCGGGCGCCCGGACCACCTTTTTCCAGCAGGTTCCTCACCTGCAACACAAGGTTAGTCCAAGCAAATACCCTGCAAAACAGTGTTAGAATCTGATAAAACATAGTAACAAATAATTAACAGTCTTCGGACTGTCTGAGTCTGACTTCGGATTTCCAACCGGAAATCCTAGGTCGACCCGACGCCTACTGTTCCCTCTACGGGGAACGCGTCCTCACCTACTCCCCTCAGGAGAGATTACCTAATGCCAATCCGGTCCTCCAGACCGACTGGACTTTCCGCCTAGGGTTACCACTCCCTAGGACCTAGGGTTACCGCCCCCTAGGACCTAAGGTTTCCGCCCCTTAGGGTTTTCCTCCACCTAGGGTTACCGCCCCCTAGGATCTAAGGTTGCCGCCCCTTAGGATTTTCCTCCACCTAGGGTTACCACCCCCTTAGGGTTTTCCTCCACCTAGGGTTACCACCCCCTAGGACCTAGGGTTACCACCCCCTAGGGTTCTTACCTGCCTAGCCGCAACTAAGACTTTTGCCTAAGTATCACTTAGGACTTTCCTGCAAGCTCCATGAACCTTGTTAGATCACACACTGACTTAACTTTGAATCCTTTGTCATTATCAAAACTAAGGTTCGATTGTCGGATGCTTCCTGCACCAACATTTTCTTCCTTGGTGGTGGCCGACCCTATTACTTTTCCCTCTTCCTTTTCTTTCTTCTTCATTGGCCGGATCTTGTAATCTCATGAAGCTTGAAGATGGCCGGATTTTAGCATGGAGAAGAAGGAGAGAAAGGAAGTATCCCTTGGAGCTTGGTGGTGGTGACCGAACCACATCTATTCATGGAATATTTGTGGTGGCCGAATCATGCTTGGAGAAGAAGGTGGCTTAGGTGGATTCTCATCTCGATAGATCATTGCCCATACAACGTCCGGGATAAGAAGAGGAATATGGTAGAAGATCAAGAGGTCGTTGCATACAAAGGAAGGTATAATTAGTAATTAATTTCCGCATCATACTAGTTGTATTTCTTTTGTATGAATTCCAAACACAAGAGACATTAGATTCTAGATTTTCGGATTTGTTTCGAAGATGTGTTTCTTTTTGTTTTGTTTTTCGAATTTGTGATTCGATTGTTCTTTTTGGTTAACCTAGAGTTATTTAAGGAAATTAAATATTAGCTTTCCTTAAAAGGCTTTGTCTAGGCGGCGGTGGTTGCTCCCATAACCAAGAAGGTCATGTGCCTCGCCATGCCATCTTGGAAGCCAATTTTAGAAATTAATATTTAATGAAATTAATAACATATGTGGAGAATCAATAATGTTAGGTTCCGCTTGCGATTCAAATCTAAACCATTAAGAACAGATAAGTTAAATTTGGAATCAATGATGTTAAGTTCCATTTGTGATTCCTAATTTTATTTCTAAAGAACACAATAAGTTATTTAAGGAAAGGTTCGACACTTGTACAAAAAATTTTTGTACAGTGGAACCGGTATATTTTCCTAGGACTAACCAATAAAGAGCTCTAGGGGGAGCTCAAAGAGTTAATTTGGGACCCATGGCCAATGGATCTCAAGTGGGTACTACTTGGGATTCTAGATGAGTCATGAAATGTGCCAAAAGGTTTGGAGATGGATTTGAGTCTCAACCTCAGGGAATTGACACAATTGGATTGTGTTTCATACAAGGAAATATGACATTGGGGTCATAATGCATGACAATTGGTTTTAGATGTATAGATGCCATATAAACCAATGCTAGGGATGCATTTTGGGTTGGTATGGGCAAATACATCAAGAGGAAGCCAAAACTAGGACTTTAGGTCAAAGTTCAATTGAACCATTTAGCTAGTTTTGGATTTTATGTCAATCTTGGGATTGGTGATAGATACATTTTGTAATGTATTTTTCCCAAGTAGACAAGGGTACAATAGACCTCTCCACAAAATTTGGGAATTTTTGGAGGTCTGTGAAATTTCTGGTGCATTTCTGAAGTTAGCCTGAAAATGTTGATTTTTTCAGAAATAGGATACCAGTCGATTGGTACAGATACCAGTCGACTGGTAATAGTGTTTTTGAGCACATAATGTCTCTGTAAGCTCATTTTGTCGATACCAGTCGACTGGTGCCGATACCAGTCGACTGGTAATAGTAGATTTCGAACACAGAATGCTTCTGTGTGTTGATTTCAATAGGGGCAGTCGACTGGTACCTAGGGGTAGTCGACTGATACCAGCCTGATATTATTTTTCAGTGCTATTCTTAACTATGTCAACTCGTTTAGATGTATGTTATCCATGGGGGATAAATACATGAGTTTAAGATCAGTTTGGACGATAATTTTCAACAATTGGGATATTGTTGGAGAGCTTTTTGAATGTTAGGCAAAGGGGGAGAAGTAAGGTTTAGTTAGGAAAACCTTAAGTGTCTTTGCGTAGGGGGAGCCTTGTGATAGGTTCTTAAATATCCCTGTAACAAAATCCTAGCTCATTGGGGAGCTTAGGTGTAGGGGGAGCCTTGGGATAGGTTCCAATGCATGTTGCATTTTGTTTCGCCGGTGTAAGTCCAAGTGTTTAGCCTTGGCAACGTAAGTCCATTTGGCGGTGTAAGTCCAAGTGTGTAGCCTTGGCAACGTAAGTCCATTTGGCGGTGTAAGTCTAAGTGTGTAGCCTTGGCAATGTAAGTCCATTGTTTCTTTTTAGCATGTTTATTTGCTATATGTTTTCCCTAACTTAAACGTATTGCCAAACATCAAAAAGGGGGAGATTGTTGGAGCAATCCTAATGGTCCGTGTGACCATGTGTTTTGATGTTTGGGCAAAGGGTTTAAGTTAGATTTACCCTTGTTATTTGATATGTATATGTGAGTGTGCAAGTTTGTAGGATATACATATGACTCAGCTTGATGGCTTTGGGTCCGGTGAAGGATGGAACATCCGAGGGACCGTAGACAAGGCAGCAAGGACAAGGGCCGAGGGAAGCGACTTCGAGGCATATGCGAAGGATGGCATCAAGGGACGAGTCGCGGGCTTGGATTCATCCGAGGGACGAGAGCCAAAGGAAGTAGGCTTGAAGGCAAGAGGTCAAGGATGCAAAGAAGAATCAAGTGAGTCATGAGGGTACGAGTGCATGAGAGATTGTACTCGGGGGAAAAATCCTAATGGGTACTGCAGCAGTCAACGGGGGTACTGTAGCAGCCAACGGGTACTGTAGCAGCCAACGGGTACTGTAGCAGCCAACGCACTATAGTAGTTACTATAGCAGTCGACTGGTGCATTGTAGCAGTCGATTGGTAGAGAGCTGTTAAGAGAGCCGTTGGGCTGGCACTAGTCGACTGGTGCAAGGACCAGTCAACTGGTAACGGGTAAATTAGCTTGCTGATTTCTTCCAAGATCTATAAGAAGGAGCTTGGGATGGCCGACCAAGGTGACGAAATTAGACTTGGTTAAACCTAATTAGTAGTCATTTAGTGCTCTAGCAATCAAAATGTTTTTGATCGAGTTGTGGCGAGGTTTCTCCACCGACAAGGAGGATTGTACTAGCCGAAGTTTCCGGGGACTAATCCACCGATGGAATGAGGGATCGTCTGCCTTACGGACAGCTGTGAAGTAGGAGCAAGTTATCTCCGAACCACGTATACGAACGTGTTAGCGGTTTGCGTTTCCTTTCTTAGTTTTAGTCTTTCTACTTGTTTGTTTGTATTTCCGCTTGCGTACTAACATTGTAGAAAGAAGCGAGTAGTTGGGGGCGCCGTCTATCCAACCCCCCTTCAAGCCGGCCACCGATCCTCCCACACAATCCGATGTTGACATAAGGTCAACATTCGAGGAGAAGAAGGAAGAGGAGGAGAAGGAAGAAGATGAGAGATCTTCTACATCTTCAAGAGAGGAAGAGGTGGAAGTATCCACATCCTCAAGAGTTGAAGAGGTGGAAGCACCCACACCCTCAAGAGGAGAAGAATAAGAAGATGATGCAACCTCCACAATGCAAGATAAATCAAATGGAGGATCAAGTGTCACCCCTACAAGAAAAGCTATAGAAATTTTGATTGTAAATAATAAAAATCATATCATTTGCTTTGAGTGTAGGGAACATGGACACTATAAGAGCAAGTGTCCAAAATTGGCCAAGAAGAAGGGCCAAGTAGTACCCAAGGGAAAGGAGAAGCCCAAGGAGACAATCCCCACAACATAGAAGAGCAAAGAACACATTGTGTGTTTCTTGTGCAACCAAAATGGACATTATCGAAGCTAATGTCCAAAGGGGAAGAAAACAACCAAAGTCAAAAGAGGAAGCACAAGTCTATGGGGAGCTTCCAAGGTAAAAACCAAGGTATCATTTAATGAATCCATTCCTTTGACACATGATAAAAAGCATGCTAGAAATAATTTTTATCATCTTAATGCTATTTATCATGAGAATAGGAGGCATGATAGCCTTAAGGATAAATATATTCCTCCTCATGCCAGATCTACCACACCTAAGGTTAGGAAGGTAAATAACAACTTAGGCAATAACACCAAGGACTTTAGATATATGCCTAAAAATAGACATGCTCAATGATTCAATGAAAAACCAAAATCTAGGGATTTATGGAGTGAAAACCAAGTCTTGAAAACAAGACTTGATAATTTAGAAAGGACCTTAGCAAGAATGGAAAATATGCTTAGGGGTCAAAATGAGCATAACCTAGGAAAAGCTAGACAAGAGTCATCCAATGGCTATAGGGTTTGGGATACAAACCTAACGCCAAGAAGGATGTGACTTCTTTTCATAGGGTTCCATATAGCTATGGGACCAATCCTAGGTGTAGAGGTCAAGTCAAAGATACTAGGGAAGGAATCCCTAAGAGTACTTTTGACAAGACCAATGTGACTAAGACTTCTAAGAAGTCTAACAAAGTCACAAAGAAGGTCGCAAGGAAGGTCATCCCTAAAGTTGATCTAGTAAAGGTGACTAAGGCTCCAAAAAGGCCTAATAAAGTCACAAAAAATGTTACAAGGGAAGTTATTTCTAGAAGTGACCTAGTAAAGGTGACCAAGGCTTCTAAGAAGCCTAGAAAGGTCCTTAGGAAGGTATTTAGGGAAGTCATCCCTAGTGAGTACCTAGAGCATCTAAGGAGTACCAATAGGTTTTGGGTTCCTAGAAGCATATTCTCTACACCCTAGATGGGTTTAGAGAGTGTCAACTCTAATTGGAAGGAAAGTCAACCCAGCCTTGATGAAGTTGGCACTTGGAGAGCATTTTCAAGGTTTTACTAACCTTTGAAAATGAGAAGGATTATTAGTGTTACTCTTTTAGAAGAGTAAAATGTGTCAAAATTTGAGGAGTTGAATCTAATTTAAATTGACACACTTGAGAGAAGCAAAAGAAATGTCAAATTGGTAATTTGGCATTTTCTTATGAAATTAAGGAAAATGTAAACCTTAATCCAAATTATCACTCTTAGAAAGAGTAAAATGTGCCAAATAAAATTTGAGGTTTTAATTTTTAATTTCAATTGACATAAATAGGAAAGGGTAAAAGACATGGCAAGTTGGGTTGTGGCATTTCTTCAATAGGCAATCTAGGATTAGAATTTAAAGGCTTAGCTAAGGGATTAAGGATACTTAGATAGTCTATCTAGGTATATTTTATATATGCTAAAGTGCCATAATTGATTGCTTATCACATGTCATGACATCACGTGTTGCATTCATTTTTAGTATGAAAAACATAAAAATACTATGGCATGCCAGATATACATCATGTAGCTATAGCATTTTTTTTTTCCTTTTGAAAATTGCTCATTGTGATGTAGGTCATGTAACATCATGCATTATGTTAATTTCCTTGTAATTAAGGACAAAAGACATTTATCATGAATGATGAATATCTCAACAAGTGGGATGACACCAAGTTACATCCTAGGTGGATGATCATAAGGTTTATAATGCCTAGATAGTTATTCATGATCCCTTAGTTTAGGGCAAAACCAAATATACATCTCACAAAGAACCATAAGGTGACTTGTATATGTTTTAGTATACATTAGATACAAGTGAGATGTTATGATGGTGAACAAAATTCAAGATGTTGATTTAGTGCCTCTTGTTGAGTTTTAGGTTCATCAAAACACATAGTTATGTGTTTTCCAATCATTGGGAAAGCTAATGTACAAGTCATGTACATTGAGCCCAAAGAACATGGTTGGATAGTGTTTTTAAAATGTTTTTAAAATGCTTTTGAAACCCTTGGTGAAGACTATCTTTTGATAGTATTCATCATTGAAAAGTTAGATACAAACTCGGAGAAAACATTAAAGTTTTCAAGAGTTTTCAAATTTGTGTCAATATTTGAAAATATGAAGTATTTTAATAGAAAACTATTTTTCCTTGATAGAGTATACGCTAAAGAGTATCTACATGAATTTTCATGATTTTTGTAATTTTATAGAATTTTTGGGGAGTTTCTGAATTTCGTTGAAACTAAATTTCAGAAAATCAGAAACCCAATCGATCAGCCGATCGATTGGGATGGTTTTAATCGATCAGTCAATCGATTGGGAAGCCAATTCCTATGAACAGAGAGTTAGTGGATCGATCAGCCGATCGATTGACCCATATTGGATTGATCAGCCGATCGATTCAGAGGGAATTTCTGCGAGCAGTAGCTTGCGAATCGATCAATGGATAGAAATTGATGGAGCTGAAATCCTCAAAATAGAGGCTCATTTAAGGGATTATATCCTCAAAATGATGGCTCATTTAAATGAGATAGAAATCCTTGGGGTTGAAATCGATGGGGAAACCCAGGTCTATATCATTCTCCAAATATTGCCTAAAAGTTTTAAGCAGTTCCGCTTGAACTACAACATGAACAAAAGGGTTTATTCGTTGGCAGAACTTCTGACAGAACTTCAAGAAACAGAAGAGTTATTTTGTCAAAGCTCTCAAATTCACATTGCTGAAAATGTTTCTGCTTCTAAATCGAAAGGTAGAAAGAAGAAAAAGAAACAAGTTGGTTCAGCAAAGAAAGTGAATCGATCTCTAAGGACTGGACCAAAAGCAGGTGTGAAGAAGCCAAAGGGCAAGTGCTTCACATGCAAGCAGTCTGGACATTGGAAGGCGGGTTGTCCTCGTAGAAAGAAGAACAATAGATGTATATCTTATTCTCTAGTAGTTGAAACATGTTTAGTGGTGTTATCTACCGGTACTTGGTATGTAGATATGGGAGCCACTGATCATGTCTGCAATTCATTACAGGGGTTCCAAGAAATTCGACGACTACATGAAGGGAAGATTACCATCTACATGGGCAATGCTACAAAAATGGCGGTTGTTGCAGTGGGAGATGTTTATTTGTCTTTTGATATGAATAAAAGATTGATTTTGAGAAATTATCTTTATGTACTAAGTTTTAGAAAGAACTTAATTTCAGTTTCTAAACTCTTTATGGATGGATATTCTGTTTCTTTTGATGACAAAGTAATTGTCAAGAAAAATAGGGAAGTTATCTGTTCTGGTACATTAGTTGGCAATTTGTATACTCTAAATCCAATAACTCCCACAATGCAACAAATGAAAATTAATAACACATTTTCTAATTCTAATAAAAGAAAGCAACCTTCGGAAATGAACCGAACATATCTTTGGCATCTAAGGCTAGGTCATATTAACTTAAGTAGGATTCAAAGGTTAGTAACTGATGGACCTTTGGGTTCATTAGTGGTGGAAAATTTTCCAACCTGCGAATCTTGCTTGGAAGGAAAAATGACCAAGAGACCTTTTAAGGCCAAGGGGTATAGAGCCAAAGATGTGTTAGAATTGGTTCATTCTGATTTGTGTGGACTTATGACTATCCAGGCAAGAGGTGGTTTCGAATATTTTATCTCTTTTATAGATGACTATTCGAGATACAGGTGCATTTACTTGATGCGCCGCAAGTCTGAATGCTTTGATAAGTTCAAAGAGTACAAGGCTGATGTGGAGAAACGTCATAGTAAAAGTATCAAGCCACTATGGTCTGATCATGGTGGCGAGTACCTCTTAGGAGAGTTTACGAGTTATTTATCAGAGGTCGGGGTTCAATCCCAACTGTTTGCACCTAGTACACCCCAACAGAATGGTGTGGCAGAACGAAGAAATAGGACTCTTATGGAAATGGTTAGATTAATGATGAGTTATTGAGAATTACCAAATTCATTTTAGGGATATGCTCTGGAAATGACAGTGTGCATTCTAAACTTGGTGCCTTCTAAGTCAGTATCCTCTACTCCCACAGAATTGAGGAATGGGTGTAAGCCTAGTCTGAAGCATATTCGAATTTAGGGTAGTCCAGCACATGTGCTGAAGGGAGACACTGATAAGTTGGAATCATGTACAAAAGTTCGCTTGTTTGTGGGTTATCCTAAAGGAACGAAAGATGATTTATCTTACAGTCCTAAAGATCAGAAGGTCATTGTTAGCACCAATAATGCCCGATTTTTAGAAGAGAAATATGTAATGAACCACAAACCCATGAGTAAAATTGTTCTTGAAGAAATAAGAGAAGACACGTCTACCTTAGTACCAACTGTACAAGATGAGATACCACAAGAAACTGCAATACGTGTCACAAATGATGCATAATTACAAACAGTGTCACGTCATAGTGGGAGGGTTGTTCGGTAACCTGATAGATTCATGTTTTTGGGAGAGTCTTCGGACTTGATCCCTGGTAAACATGAACTTGATCCCTGCACATATGATGAAGCACTCCAAGATAAAGATGTAGCATCTTGGCAAAGTGCAATGAACTCTGAAATAGAATCTATGTATTCTAATCAAGTCTGGGAGCTTGTAGAACCACCAAATGGTGTAAAAACTATTGGGTGTAAATGAGTCTACAAAAGAAAAAGAGGGGCAGACGGGAAGGTGGAAACCTTCAAAGCAAGGCTTGTTGCAAAAGGATATACTCAGAAAGAGGAATCGATTATGAGGAAACATTTTTGCCGGTAGCTATGCTTAAGTCTATCCAGATTCTTTTATCTATTGCCGCTCATATGGATTATGAGATTTGACAAATGGATGTCAAGACAACTTTCCTTAATGGAAGTCTTGAAGAAAATATCCATATGAAGCAACCAGAGGGATTCATTGTGAAGGGCAAAGAGCATCTTGTATGTAAGCTCAATCGGTCTATTTATGGATTGAAGCAAGTTTCGAGATCTTGGAACATCCGGTTTAATGAAGTGATCCAGTCTTATGGATTTATTCAGTGTCCGGATGAGTCTTGTGTATACAAGAAGAGTGACGGAAACGTGGTGATATTTCTTGTACTATACGTAGATGACATTTTGCTCATTGGCAACAATGTCAAAATGTTATCAGATGTAAGGATATGGTTGTCCAAACAGTTTGATATAAATGACTTGGGAGAATGTTGACATATTCTTGGGATCCAATTAATAAGGGATAGCAAGAAAAGAATGTTGTGCTTATCCCAAGCTTTATACATCGATGATATCCTAGCTCGTTTTAGCATGCAAAACTCCAAGAAAGGTTTTCTACCTTTTCGGCATGGAGTACCTTTATCTAAAGAGATGTGCTCTAAAACATCAAAGGAGATAGAGGACATGAAGACAGTTCCTTATACTTCGGCTGTAGAAAGCCTAATGTATGTAATGTTATGTACGAGACCTGATATCTGTTTTGCTATGGGCATGGTTAGCAGATATCAAAGTAATTCAGGATAGGGGCATTGGACTGCCGTAAAGCATATATATTAAAGTACTTGAGAAGGACTAGAGATTATATGCTGGTTTACCAGGCAGATGATTTGCTCCCTGTGGGTTACATAGATTCTGACTTCCAATCAGATAGGGGCAATAGTAAGTCAACCTCGGGATATGTGTTTACTTTGGGACGTGGAGCCATAACATGGAAGAGTGTTAAGTAGAAATGCGTTTCGGACTCTACCATGGAAGCTAAGTATGTGACAGCCTGTGATGTAGCCAAAGAAGTTGTATGGCTCAGAAACTTCTTGATGAACTTAGATGTGATTCTTGGTTTGCCCAAAATTATCATAATTTATTGTGATAATAGTGGTGCAGTAGTAAACTCGAAGGAACCACGAGCCCATAAGGCAAGTAAACTCATTGAGCGCAAGTACCACCTAATACGAGACATCATAAAATGAGGAGAAGTTGTTGTCGCCAAGATTGCATCAGCAGATAACCTGGATCCTTTCACTTATGCCCTTCAGGCGAGAGCTTTTGATGGGCATGTTGAGGGGATGGAGATCAGATGTATGGCAGCATATATGGCAGCATAGTCTTTTAGTATAAGTGAGAGATTGTTAGGATGTATACTAAAAGCCTAGCTTTTTGTATAAACATTTATTTTGAAATGAGAATCATATTGGTCAAATGTCTGCATTTAGTTAAAAGTAGTTGTCCATTTAATTTATATTGTAGATAACATGGTGTGTGGTGTCACACAAAAGATCATGTTATCAGTTTCTTATAAATTATAAATAGTAGCTTACAACCAAGATGGATTGGGACAAACCATTGGAATGGTTGTAGTGTAATTTGGTACTAGTTTATCTTGACTATAAAATTACACTAGTATACTATGTGTGTATTGAGCATGTTCATTTGAGGTTGTTTCTTTTATACTGACTGCATAAAAGAACATAACTTCTGTTATTATGGATGTGTGTGTTGGTGCAACCTTAGGTCAAGGTTGACCTGGGTGACCCGACTCGAGTTGACCTGACTCGAGGTATATTTTGATGTTTGACAAGAATGGAGAAGTTATACTTTGATGTTTGACAAGAATAGGAACTTGGGGGATTGTGGGTGCAACCTTTGGTCAAGGTTGACCTGGTTGACCCGACTTGAGTTGACCTGATTCGGGAAAAGTCCAAGTATGGAGACTTGGCACGGAAAAGTCCAAGCAGAGAGCTTGGCATGAGAAAAGTCCAAGTATGGAGACTTGGCACAGAAAGGTCCAAGCAGGGAGCTTAGCACGGGAAAAGTCCAAGTATGGAGACTTGGCATGGAAAAGTCCAAGCAGGGAGCTTGGCACGGGAAAAGTGCAAGTATGGAGACTTGGCACGGAAAAGTCCAATAAGGGAGCTTGGCACGAGAAAAGTCCAAGTATGGAGACTTGGCACGGAAAAGTCCAAGCAGGGAGCTTGGCACGGGAAAAGTCCAAGTATGGAAGCTTGGCATGAGAGGTCAGAGAGGGCTCGGTAGCTCGTTCTCTGGACTGGATGGAGTCGGAGAGGGTTCGGTAGCTCGTTCTCCGGACTAGGTCAGAGAGGGCTCGGTAGCTCGTTCTCCGGACTAGGTCAGAGAGGGCTCGGTAGCTCGTTCTCCGGACTAGGTCAGAGAGGGCTCGGTAGCTCGTTCTCTGGACCGAACGAAGTCGGAGAGGGCTCGGTAGCTCGTTCTCCGGACTAGGTCAGAGAGGGCTCGGTAGCTCGTTCTCTGGACCGGACGTGGAAGTCGGAGAGGGCTCGGTAGCTCGTTCTCCGGACTAGGTCAGAGAGGGCTCGGTAGCT
Organism: Zingiber officinale; assembly: GCF_018446385.1. Lineage (NCBI taxonomy): Eukaryota > Viridiplantae > Streptophyta > Magnoliopsida > Zingiberales > Zingiberaceae > Zingiber > Zingiber officinale. Next base: position 13,064,530 of record NC_056006.1, on the reverse strand, counting down.
CGTTCTCTAGACTAGGAAGACGTTAGGGTTTAGGGCTGGGAAGCTCTAAAACCAACAGAAGCATTGGATCGGTCTGTTGACCGATCCAGTGATACCTTAGTTATCTGATCGGTCTCGTGACCGATCAGTAACCACACAGTAGCTCTCTGTGGGTTATCTGATCGGTCTGGTGACCGATCAGTAAGAAGAGAACAATAGGGGGATCGGTCTGTGGACCGATCCACCTATGGCCTGATCGGTCCACAGACCGATCAGGGCTCGGCAACCCCTCACTGTGAAGAGTTGGGATCGGTCTGGGGACCGATCAGATTAGAGCCTGATCGGTCCACAGACCGATCAGGGATTTCCTGGACCGATCAGGCTATGGCCTGATCGGTCCAGGCCTAGCCATTGAGACACAACGGCTAGATTTTTGTCTTCTTCTTCGCAGGTTCAAGTTATATAACGAGGTGGAGGGCCTCTACAGAACTTCTTCTTCTTCTTCTTCTTGCTCCTGCGATCTGAGCTTTGTTGAGCTCTCCACTGCTGAAGCTTCGTGTGAGCTTCCCTCGGCTGGACCCCAACTGATCAATTGCTGCTGTTGTTGGCATCCGTGAAGTGGTTGCTTCATCACCAGTCGACGAGAAGGAAAGCAAACTAGTGTTTTTACATTCATATTATTCTTGGCTTCTTGCTTTATCTTTGTACTCCGATCTTGCTGTTGCAAGAGAGATTGTGGCGAGGTTTCTCCACCCAGAAGGAGTTTCTATTAGCCGGTTTTCCGGGGTCTCATCCACCGACGGATTGATAGGATTCGTCCACCTTACGGACACGCCGAGGAGTAGGAGTATTATCTCCGAACCTCGTTATATCGTCGTGTTTGAGGTTTGATATTCTTCGTTTCGTTTCTATCTTTTATTTCCGCTGCGCTAACTCAAATTGTAGGAAGAAACGAGAATTTGGGGTTGACTATTCACACCCCCCCTCTCTAGCCGCATCCGAAGGTCCTAACAAGTGGTATCATAGCGAGGTCGCTCTTCGTCGGATTAACACCCGGGGAGCACGAGCTAGAGTATGGATCAACTTGGAGAAGATGTCACAATTCCACCCTTCTACGATCGCGAAGACTTCGCGTATTGGAAGGTAAGAATGAAGTATTTTCTTATGACTAATCTAGTAAATTGGAATTGTGTGCAAGTAGGTTTTATTCCTCCGGTGGATAAAGAAGGAGAACCTCTTGAGAAGAAGAAGTGAACGAAGTAACAAATCCACCAATCCATAATCAACGACGAGGTAATGAAAATCTTTGAACTTTCATTACCTAATGATATCTTGTGTAAGATAGGTAGATACAACAATGCCAAGGAGTTGTGGAACAACTTGGCTAAGTTCCATGAGGAGAGCTCCAATTCAAGTCATGAAGAGGAGTCAAGTGAGCCAAGTAGCTCACATCATAGAGGTATGGAATTAGAAGTTGAGGGCTACTCAACATCTAAGGAAGAAGAGGAGGAGAGTTCTTCTTTAAGACTGGAGCAAGAAGAAGAAGCCTCTACCTCCGGAAGGGATGAAGGAGAGAGCTTATATCCATCCTCAACCCTAGGTAACTCAAGCAACTTAATTTCAAATAAATTACATATAATGTGCTTTGAGTGTAGGGAATATGGGCATTACAAAAGTAAATGTCCAAAGAGGATTAGGAAGACTCCACCGGTACCAAAAGTCAAGGAAGCCGGAGTCCCGATACACAAGGGCAAGGAGCATGTGGTGTGCTTCCAATGCAAGCAAAGGGGACATTATAGAAGTCAATGTTCAAGGGGGAGGCAACCTCACAAGGACAAGAGACCAAGCACATCTATAGGGGGAGCTAAGGCAAACCCTAAGGTATCCTTTAAGGCACATTCTTGCAATTCTAATAAGACACATGCTAATAGTTTTATTGCAATTGTCAATAATGATAAGCATGATAACTATAGAAACCGATACATGTCCTTAGGTGCCAAACATGTTAGCCTAGATAAGGACAATGCTAGAAATGCCAACCCTAGAGTTAACTCATCTAAGGTTAAGGAAAACCTACATAGGAATCCCAAAACAACTAGACATATGCCTAGGAATACCTCAAAGAAAAATGGAAAATTAAAGCTTGAGGTATTAAAGAAGGAAAATCAAGTCTTGAGGTCAAGACTTGACACTTTAGAAAAGGCCCTTAAGAATTTGGAGAAGTCAACTCTAGGGTCTAAGGGTCAAAAATCAAAGCCCAAGGACATGAGAGGTTTGAGTCACAAACCTAAGTCTCAAGTGGTCAAGCTCGCTTATCATAATGTTCCATTCGATTATGGAACAAGACCTAGGGCTAAGAAGACTATCACCAAGGTCACAAGGGGAGTCACCCCTAGAGTTGATTTTGATGAGTCCCAAATGACCAAGGCTTTAAAGCCTAGGAGGATCATTAGGAGGGTTGCTAGGGAAGTCATCCCTAGTGAATATTTAGTGAACCCAATGAGCTCAAATAGGTATTGGGTTCCTAGGAGCGTGATTCCTTCACGCTAGATGGTTTAGGGTGTGCCAACCTTAATTGGATAGGTAGTTAACCTACTCATGACAAAAGGTGGCATTTTAGGAATTTTCAAGGTGTAATCAAGCCTTGAAAATGAAATTAAAAATTATTCCTAAGGTGATTAGGATGTGCCAACCACATTTGAGAAGTTTTCTAGGGTCAATCTAATTGGCACATAGTGATCTAAAAATCTTTAGTATATGATTTTAGGTCTATTACACTTAGGAATATAGAATTTATGGTAAAATGATCAAAATTATCAAAAATGGCAACTAAGGCTAGAATTAGGTATTTTCTATACCTTTATATGTTATTTTCCATACATTGTTTGTCATATGTCATGTCATGACATCATATTTATTATCATTTGAAATGTCATGATAATGCTTAGGTTAGTTATATGTTATGCCTTATTTAAGTTTCATACTTTATGCCATGACATCATGACATTGGCACATGTTTCCACTTATGATATTATTTTATGTCATGTCATCATCTCTTGCATTTATGATCAATTAATGTGATTTAAGGATAGAAACACAATTTGATATGGAGATCAAATTGTTGTTTAGAAAATGCATGAGAACTTAGCTTAAGATGACCTAAACCCATATCTTACATCAAAATTGACTTGGATGTGTTTTGATACACCTTAGATGTGTGTGAGATATTAGGATTATGAGTTAGGATCAAGGTGCATAGTTCTTGTACCTAGATGAGCCTAATTCGAATTTGAGGATCATAGGGAAAACTTGTGTACAAGTCATGTACATTTAGCCCTAAGATTGTGGTCCTAAATTGAATGGTTTAAGATCATTTCAAAATTGATTTGAAAAACCTTGATGAAGCTTTTCTAGTGATAGCATTCATCATTGAGCAAGTTGATACAAAGATGGATTAACCTTGAGCTATTTCAAAGTATTTCGAACTTTGTATCAAGATTAAAAAATGGGAGCTATTTTCATAGAAAACTATTTTTCCATCATAATATATGTTATGAGGAATGTATCCTCAAAATTTTATAATTTTTGGAATTTTCTGTAATTTTTTAGGGGTTTCTGAATTTCGGGAGAAAAATCAGAAATCCTTATCAGAGAGTTGTGGACCGATCAGAGAAGATCATGATCGGTCCAGGGAAGTCTGGATCGGTCACTGGACCGATCCAGGGCAGTGTGGATCGGTCTGGTGACCGATCCAGTGGAGTCCTGATCGGTCTGGTGACCGATCAGAGCGTGCCAAAATGCTGATTTTCGACTGTTGTCTGAAATTTCAGTTGTGGAAGTTGGTGTTTTAGATTTCTAAAGGGTTGAAACTCTCCAAGACATTGTTGGTGCAATGGTCAAGGAGGAGTTGACCTTTAGGGGGAGTTTTACCTATTGGTCAAGGGGGAGTTTTTAATCGTCAAGATTTCTGAGGATGAGTGATATGGGATTATCACTAAGTTGATTGTTGACTTTAGTATCAAGGGGGAAATTAAGGGTTTCAATGAAAGGTATGGGACTTTCATTAGGAAGAAACTCTTGACCTTGATTCACTCCTTTTTGATGTGTGTCAAAAAGGGGGAGAATGTGCAGAGAATGTTCAAGGAAGAACATTGGAGTTTGGGGAGAATGTTCAGAGAATATTCAAGGAAGAACATTGGAGAACTATTGGAAAACCTAAGTTAGGTTATCGGGTTAACTTAACTTGATTATGGTTTTTGTCAAACATCAAAAAGGGGGAGATTGTTGGTGCAACTTTAGGTCAAGGTTGACCTGGGTGACCCGACTCGAGTTGACCTGACTCGAGGTATATTTTGATGTTTGACAAGAATGGAGAAGTTATACTTTGATTTTTGACAAGAATAGGAACTTGGGGGATTATGGGTGCAACCTTTGGTCAAGGTTGACCTGGTTGACCCGACTTGAGTTGACCTGATTCGGGAAAAGTCCAAGTATGGAGACTTGGCACGGAAAAGTCCAAGCAGAGAGCTTGGCATGAGAAAAGTCCAAGTATGGAGACTTGGCACAGAAAGGTCCAAGCAGGGAGCTTGGCACGGGAAAAGTCCAAGTATGGAAGCTTGGCATGGGAGGTCAGAGATGGCTCGGTAGCTCGTTCTCTGGACTGGATGGAGTCGGAGAGGGCTCGGTAGCTCGTTCTCCAGACTAGGTCAGAGAGGGCTCGGTAGCTCGTTCTCTGGACTGGATGGAGTCGGAGAGGGCTCGGTAGCTCGTTCTCCGGACTAGGTCAGAGAGGGCTCGGTAGCTCGTTCTCTGGACCGGACGTGGAAGTCGGAGAGGGCTCGGTAGCTCGTTCTCCGGACTAGGTCAGAGAGGGCTCGGTAGCTCGTTCTCTGGACCAGGAAGACGTTAGGGTTTAGGGCTGGGAAGCTCTAAAACCAACAGAGGCATTGGATCGGTCTGTTGACCGATCCAGTGATACTTTGGCTGTCTGGATCGGTCTGTCGACCGATCCAGTGATACCTTAGTTATCTGATCGGTCTCGTGACCGATCAGTAACCACACAGTAGCTCTCTGTGGGTTATCTGATCGGTCTGGTGACCGATCAGTAAGAAGAGAACAATAGGGGATCAATAGGGGGATCGGTCTGTGGACCGATCCACCTATGGCCTGATCGGTCCACAGACCGATCAGGGCTCGGCAACCCCTCACTGTGAAGAGTTGGGATCGGTCTGGGGACCGATCAGACTAGGGCCTGATCGGTCCACAGACCGATCAGGGATTTCCTGGACCGATCAGGCTATGGCCTGATCGGTCCAGGCCTAGCCGTTGAGACACAACGGCTAGATTTCTGTCTTCTTCTTCGCAGGTTCAAGTTATATAACGAGGTGGAGGGCCTCTACAGAACTTCTTCTTCTTCTTCTTCTTGCTCCTGCGATCTGAGCTTTGTTGAGCTCTCCACTGCTGAAACTTCGTGTGAGATTCCCTCGGCTGGACCCCAACTGAACAGTTGCTGCTGTTGTTGGCATCCGTGAAGTGGTTGCTTCATCACCAGTCGATGAGAAGGCAAGCAAACTAGTGTTTTTACATTCATATTGTTCTTGGCTTATTGCTTTATCTTTATACTCCGATCTTGCTGTTGCAAGAGAGATTGTGGCGAGGTTTCTCCACCCAGAAGGAGTTTCTATTAGCCGGTTTTCCGGGGTCTCATCCACCGACGGATTGATAGAATTCGTCCACCTTACGGACACGCCGAGGAGTAGGAGTATTATCTTCGAACCTCGTTATATCGTCGCGTTTGAGGTTTGATATTTTTTGTTGCATTTATATCTTTTATATCCGCTGCGCTAACTCAAATTGTAGGAAGAAACGAGAATTTGGGGTCGGCTATTCACACCCCCCCTCTCTAGCCGCATCCGAAGGTCCTAACAGTGTGTACTCTTAATCTCGATATAATAACAAGCACATATACTTAGTATTTATTTCTTTAATTTATCAATGGGTGAGATTTATTCGTTAAATCAATAGGCCCGATAAGTTGGGAAATAATATTATTTATATGGTGTGTTGTTGATTATAAAAGAAAATTGTGTCCTAGTTATCTAGGTTGATGATGCCCCCTTGAGGAGCTCATAAGGATTGTTATGTAAACCCTGCAGATGGACTTAGTCCGACATGACAATGAAGTTGAGTGATATTACTCTTGGAGTTAAATGTTAATTAAGTGAGTTGTCAGTAACTCATTTAATTAATGGACATTGGATATCTTAAACACAGGGAGATTAATGCATTCATGATAAGAAGAATCCCATAATATAATATGGGATTGGTATGGTAGTTCAATAATAACTCTTTAGTGGTATGAGTTATTATTGATGAACTTGAGTTGGGTGTTTGGGTGGAATACAGGAAGCTCAAGCTCATCGGGAGACCAAAATCAATTCCTTCTCTCGGTCCCTGTTGTAGCCTCTATAAAACCTTATATCCACCAAGTCCACTTCTTATCCAAGTAATGGGTTGGACACATCCTTGCTTGGTGCAAGGGGGTCGGCCAAGCCTTACCTTAGAGCACAAGTAGTGGTCGGCCAAGCCTTGCTTGGTGCCCAAGCAAAGGGGCGGCCATAGCATGATAGAAAAGGAGATTTTATTTAAAATAAAATTTTGATAAAATCTTTCCTTTTTTGAAGTCATCCACATGGTTTTAAAAGAGAGTTTTAAATTTTTAAATCTTTCCTTTTATAGCTATCTACAAAGGATTAAAAGAGAGATTTTAATTTTGTTAAAATCTTTCCTTTTTGTAGTTATCTATAATGTTTAAAAGAAAGATTTTAATTTTGATAAGACTTTCTTTTTTAGTAACCATGATTTAAAAGAGAAGCTTTAATTTTAATCTTTCCTTTTTTTTAGCCATCTACAATGTTTAAAAGAGATTGATTAATTTTAAAACTTTCCTTTTATAGCCATCACAATAGGAAATTTAAAAGAGAGAGATTTTAATTATTATTAAAATTTTATTTTTTGCCATGAACAAGGATTATAAAAGAGAGGTAGAGGGTGCCTTATGTGATATAGACATCTCCATAATTCCCTTGCTCCCTTAGGGTCGGCACCTCTTCCTCTTCTTTTCCTTGTGTGATCGGCTCTCCCCTTCACCTTGTTTTCTTCCCTAAGGCCGGCGGCACACATCTTCTTCTCTCCCTTTCTTCTTTCTAAGGTCGGCACTCATCTCTTCTTGGTGGCCGAAACTTGAAAGAAAAGAAGAAGCACTTGGTGGCCGGTTGATTGGAGAAGAAGGAAAAGGGAAGGAAGTTTCATATTTTGGCATTCTTTGGGTGGCCGAAACTTGTAGGCAAAGAAGAAGGTTCGGGTGGATTTCATCTTGGTAGATCGTCGCCCACACGACGTCCAAGAGGAGGAAAGGAATACAGCAGAAGATCAAGAGGTCTTTGTTTGCAAAGAAAGGTATAAGTAGTTCTTAATTCCGTAGCGAAACTAGTTTTTCTTTGTATGGATCTTAAAATACCAACACAAGAGGCTAGCGATTTCGTGTTTCATTTTTTGTGTTTCGATTTAGTGTTTTGATCTTATGCTTCTATTGAGGTCTTTGTAGTTAAACCTAGGGTTACTGTAAGAAGTTTAAATATCCAATTTCTTTGAAAGACTTTGTCTAGGAAGTGGTGGATGATCCCATACCCAAGAAGGTCGAGTGTCTCGCCATGTTTAACCTAGAAGTCAATCCTTGAAATAGATATTTAATAAACTTTTGTAACATGGGATGAACTTAGATTAATAATGTTAAGTATCGTTTGCAATCCAAGTTTTAACTACTGAAGAACACATGAGTTGAATTTGAAGTAAAAATGTTAAGTTTCGTTTCCAATTCAAGTTTAGCTCATGAGGAACACATAGGTTGTTAGGAAAGTTCTGTGCTTGTACAAATTTTTGTACAGGGGAAGTAGAACGGAATTTCGAGTAGCATCCAACATGTTTATCTTAGACTAAGTAGATCAAAAGCTATTTTGGGGTTTTCCTTTGAAATGGTTTGCTGGATTTTTGTTTAAGTCCTAGATTAAGAAAAGAAATTGCAAAAAAGAAAAATCTGGCCTAATGCAATAAATAAACCCTTAGCTAAAAATTTAACAACATAACACTTAACAACTACCCATGTCTACTCATTACCATGAAGCTAAACTAAATTAACACTTATGAAACAAACTTACTACTTAACAAGAATTGAAACACAACATAAGAAATGCTAAAATTATAGAATCAAACTCAACAAATTGTCACAAGAAAATTGCTCAAAAACTATGAAATGCAGGAGCTACATTAACTAAGTTCAAACACAACCAAACTTCACAATCAAACCCTCTTGTCATCACCCAAGAAGCTGAAGATGAAACCTAAACTTCGGTAGTTAGAGAAGAAGAAGAAAATAACTATTGAGCTCGAGTACAATTTGAATCTTGTAATCCTCCACCGAAGACACCTCTCCGATGGGAATGCAGGAACAAATCTGGGTTCTGTCAATGCAAGAAAAACTAGAATCACGCCATCTAAACCAAGTGATAGAGTGGAGCGCTGATGAGAGTCAAAGGAGTCAGGAACCACTCGAGAAACCTCTCTGACGATGGCCAATGAAGGACGGATGCTCACTCTACTATCTTCACCCTGTCGAGCAAAGGTAGAGATTGTTAGGACCAAAAGTAGCTAGAGGGGGGGTGAATAGCTCGTCGCATTCGCTCGGTGCTCGGCGTTGCTTGGCGTTGCTTGTTTCTTCAAGAATATGCAGCGGAAAATACAGAAACAAATGCAACAACGCTAACACGGTTGGTTTACTTGGTATCCACCTCACAAGAGGTGACTAGTCCAAGGATCCACACCACGCACGCACCCTCCACTATGAAAACACTCTTTTTCGGTAACTACCGAGGGCGGAGAAGCCCTACAAGACTCTCAGTACAAGAAAAAAGGAAAGGGAAACAAAATACAAGCGCAAAGCTTACAATGAGTACAGAAAACCCTAACCCTAGCTTCTCTTCTTGCCTTTGATCCGCCTCTTGACTTGGAAAGCTTCCAAGATCCTTCAAGAACTGACGATCTGATCTTTGAGAGCGCTGTGGAGGAGCTGGCGAGTAATCTGGAGTGAATCGGAGAAGCGATGCCGCAGCCATCACACGCCTGCAGCTATAAACGACGCCAACGGTCGGATCCCGATCGATTCGAATGTTCCCAATCGATCGGGGAGGCTTTGGATCGATCCACGGATCGATCCAGTGCGCCTCTATGCTCTGGATCGATCCACGGATCGATCCAGCGCTTATCGCGCGAAGCAGCCGCGTCCCAATCGATCCACTGATCGATTGGGACCTCTGGATCGATCCACGGATCGATCCAGAGGCTCTCTGTTCGCTGGGACAGGTCTGGATCGATCCACTGATCGATCCAGAGCCTGGATCGATCCACTGATCGATCCAGCACTTGATTTTTGTCCAAAACCAAGTCCCAAACCTCCCAAACCAACATCCGGTCAACCTTGACCTGTTGGTATGTCATGCCTAGCATCTAGTCACTCCCTTGACCTGCTAGGACTCCCTTACCAAGTGTCCGGTCAATCCCTTTGACCCACTTGGACTTTTCTTTCATGCCAAGTATCCGGTCAATCCCTTGACCTACTTGGACTTCCCAGCACCAGATGTCCGATCATCCTTGATCCATCTGGATTTTCCCTTGCCTGGCTTCACTCACCAGGACTTTCACCTAGCTTCACTCACTAGGGTTTTCCATCTGCCTAGCTTCACTCACTAGGACTTTCACCTGGCTTCACTCACCAGGATTTTCACCTAGCTTCACTCACTAGGGTTTTCCATCTGCCTAGCTTCACTCACTAGGACTTTCACTTGGCTTCACTCACCAGGATTTCCATCTGCCTAGCTTCACTCACTAGGACTTTCACCTGGCTTCACTCACCAGGATTTCCATCTGCCTAGCTTCACTCACTAGGACTTTCACCTGGCTTCACTCACCAGGATTTCCTTCTGCCTGGCTTCACTCACCAGGACTTTCATACTGCCTATCTTCACTCACTAGGTCTTTCATTTTGCCTAACATCCCAGTTAGGACTTCCTAGTCAAGTATCCGGTCAACCTTGACCTACTTGACTCTTCTTCAATCAATATCTTATTGTCAAACATCTAAACCCAAACCAAGACTCAGCTTGATTACCCAGGTCAACCTTGACCTGAGGGATATTGCACCAACAATCTCCCCCTTTTTGATGTTTGACAATACCACTATAACACTTACAATCCCATATGTAAGTTAGGCTAATCCCATAGCCTCCTTCTTCATGCCACTAGGTAATGAAAGCATAAATTAAGCTCTTCATTCTCCCCCTAAGAGGGCAAACTCCCTCTAGGTAATGAAAGCCTAACTTACTCCCTTTCATGAGTCCTTTCATTCTCCCCCTATGACCTTCCCATAGGTAATGAAAGCCTAAACTTAACCATACATTCTCCCCCTATTGGCACACATCAACCCATCGTTGGACACACATCAACCTATGCTCCAATTCTGGGCACACTTCAACAAATCCATTTGTTGAAGACTCTCCCCTGAAGAGTTGCTCATCGTTGTTCACAACATCACTCGTTGTGATCAACACGATAATGAAGGTCCCATACCCTTCATTTATCCTTAACTTCTCCTCAATGTAGACAACTACCCAACCTTGAGCATTATCTACCACTTGAGTGTCCACTTGAAATAATGAGGATATCCACTCCCCATTTCTCCCCATTTCAAGTTTAAATGCTCAACCTTGAGCAAGTTCACAACAGAAGGTTAACCACCTTCCAAGGTTCATGAAAAATAATTTTCATGTCTTTAAAGAGTCCCTCCCCCTAAAGACATGGTGGTAACTTCTGTCATTGCACCAACAATGACTTGGAATCCCTAAAACATTAGGAAACCCAAATTTAGAAATTTTGAGGTTCAAATATTCAAAATTTGAAACAACCTCAACCTAAACTTCTACTTAGTCTTCGTTAACCAATCCATCCTTGTTTTCAACATGAAAACACCCTTTGTATGTATACAAATGTATTTAAGGGGTTTGGAATGGTTACCTAGACTCAAAGAGGTTCAAAGATGCTGAAATCAAGCCTTCCCAGCCAAAATCAGCAACTTGGATCGATTGGAGTTGGGTTCCAATCGATTGAACCTTTCTGAATCGATCCACTGATCGATTCAGACTCCCTGGATCGATCGGCTGATCGATCCAGCGAGCTTCTGCTCACGGGAATTGCCGTTTGAATCGATCCATGGATCGATTCAGGAACTCCAATCGATCCATGGATCGATCGGAGCTCTGATAGTTGCTGAAATTCCATTTCAGTCAACTTCAGAAACCCCTAGAAAATTCTACAAAAATCCAAAAATTATGAAATTTCGTGTAGACATTATTTAGGGCATACTTAATCATGGAAAAATAGCTTTCTATGAAAATACATCATATTTTCAAAGATTGACACAAACTTGAAAACTTACAAAAACTTTAGTGTTTTTCTTCAAGTTTGTGTCTAACTATTCAATGGTGATTACTATCAAAAGATAGCCTTCACCAAGGTTTTCCAAAAACATTTTAAAAACATTTTCAAAACCAATATCCCATCACCTTCCTTGGGCTTAATGCACATGACTTGTACATTAGCTTTCCCAATGATGGGAAAACACATAACTATGTGTTTTGATGAACCTAAAACTCAAAAGAATGCACTAAATCAACATGTTGAGTTTTGTTCATCATCCTAACATCTCACTTGTATCTATTGTGGACAAAACACATACAAGTCATCTTAAAGGTCTTTGTGAGATGTAAAATTTGGTTTTGCCCTATTCTAGGGATCATGCATATCTATCTAGGCATTTTAGAGATATTAGACATCCACCCAGGATGTCACTTGTCAATAAGTGTCGTTAAATGTCATTCGTCCTTAATTACAAGGAATTAAACTTAATGCATGATTATGTTATGGCATACATCAAAAGAAAATAATTTTCAAAAGAAAATATCCTATTACTACATGATGTATGAATGTCATGACATGGTATTTTTGGATTTTTCATAATAAAACATAAATGCAAAAATAGACATGATGTCATGGCATATGATGGGCAAACAATCATGGCAAGGTTTAGCATAAATAAAATATACCTAGATTAACTATCTAAGTATCCTTAAAGTCTTAGCTAAACTTACAACTTAAACCTAGATTGCCCTAAAGTGCTACAAGAGAATGCCAAAGCCTAAATTTGGCATTTCTAATTTCCTTGATTTAATGTATGCCAATTGAAAATAAACATGCCCTCAAATATTGGCATATTCCATTTTTCCTCAAGAGTAGCACTTTTAAATTTAAGGCCCGGATTGCCTTAAATTGCCTAAGAACATACCAAACTCCCAATTTGATAGTTCTTATGTTTTCTCAAATTTGTGCCACTTTAAAATAAAATCAATACTTCTCCAATTTGGCACATTTTACTCTTTCAAGGAGTAAATAATAATTCCATTTCATTTTCAAAGGTTAACAAAAACCTTGAAAATGCTCCTTGAGTGTCAATTTCCTCAAAGTTGGGTTAACTACCCTTCTAATCGGAGTTGACACTCTCTAACCCATCTATGGGGTAGAGAAGATGCTCCTAGGAACCCAACACCTATTGGTGCTCCTTGGATGCTCTAGGTACTCACTAGGGATAACTTCCCTAGATACCTTCCTAGTGACCTTGTTGGGCTTCTTAGAAGCCTTGGTCACATTTTCTAGGTCAATTCTAGGGATAGCCTCCCTTGTAACCTTGTTCGTGACTTTCTTAGACTTCTTAGAAGTCTTAGTCACTTTGGTTGCAAAGATACTTCTAGGGATATCTTCCCTTGTATCCTTGACTTGACCTCTAGACTTAGGGTTCGTTCCATAACTATATGGAACCCTATGATAACTAGGCACATCCTTCTTGGCTTTTGGTTTGTATCCCAAACCTTTATGGCCATTGGATGGCTTTGATTTTTCTAAACCTAAGTTATGCTCACTTTGCCCTAATAGGATATTTTCCATCATTTTTAGGGTCTTCTCCATTTTATCAAGTCTTGACCTCAAGACTTGATTTTCTCTCACTAAGTCCTTAGTATTTGATCCATGAGCATTTTTGTTTCTAGGCTTGTATCTTAAATCCTTAGAGTTTTCGCCTAGATTTTTACCTACAATCCTAGCCTTAGGTGTAGTAGTTTTAGCATGAAAAGCTATATGTTTTTCTTTAACGCTATCATGCTTTCTATTTCCATGGTAAATAGCATTAAAATGATAGAAATTTGACCTAGCATGCTTTTTACCATTTTGTAAGGGAATAGGCTCAATGAAAGTTACCTTCCTTTTTACCTTAGAGGCTCCCCCTTGACTAGAGCTTCCTCCATGAGCCTTGATCACCTTCTTCCCCTTAGGGCATTGACTTCGGTAATGCCCCTTTAGATTGCAAGAGAAGCACACGATGTGCTCCTTGCTCTTCTTTGTTCCGGGGATGGTCTCCTTGGGCTTCTCCTTGCCCTTTTGTGCCACTTGGCCCTTCTTCTTGGCCAATTTAGGGCATTTGCTCTTGTAGTGCCCACTTTCCCTACACTCAAAACATATTATATGATTTTTATTTTTAATTGAAACATTTATACCTTCTTGTATAGGGATGGCACTTGCTCCTCCATTTGATATTTCTTGAATTTCGGAGGTGGCACTATCTTCTTCTTCTTCACTTGACCCGGATGTAGAAGCTTCTCCTTCTTCCTGATCCAGCGTCACTAAGAATTGCTCCCCCTCAATCCTAGAGGTGGAGGCTTCATCATTTTGAACGTGAAACAAGGAGTATGCTCCCTCCTCGTTCCCTTCGGTGCATTCCCTTGAGGATGAAGCTTCTTGGATTTCCTCTTCTTCGGAGGTTGAGCATCTCTCAACCTCGGAGTCCTCCTCTTGGTCTTGATCCAATGAGTCGCCCTCTTTGGATTCTCCTTGATTTGATACAGTGGAGGGGATCTCATGAATTCTTGCCAATTTGCTCCAAAGCTCCTTGGCATCTTCAAACTCTCCAATTTGTTCCAAGATGTTGCTTGGCAATAAATTGACCAAAAGCTTGGTCACTTTGTCATTGGCCTCACATCTTTGGATTTGGTCTTTGCTCCACTTGCTCCTTTTGAGTACTTTGGCCTTGGAATTTGTGACCAAGCTTCAAAACCTTCCATGAGAGCAAACCATTGCTCTATCTCCATCATAAGAAAATTTTCGATTCTTGATTTCCAAGAATCGAAGCTTGTAGATGAATATGGTGGAGCCACCCTTGTGTCAAATCCAAGTCCATCTTGGAATTGCATCTTGAAGTTGAGCTTGATAAAGTCTTGAACTTGAAGAATTTGCTTCAACTTCTTCACCCTCTAGCTTTTCTTGTTATGCTTGACCCTTCCGGCGATGATTCCGGTGAAGAGCGGTCTTGCTCTGATACCACTTGTTAGGACCAAAAGTAGCTAGAGGGGGGTGAATAGCTCGTCGCGTTCGCTCGGTGCTCGGCGTTGCTTGGCGTTGCTTGTTTCTTCAAGAATATGCAGCGGAAAATACAGAAACAAATGCAACAACGCTAACACGGTTGGTTTACTTGGTATCCACCTCACAAGAGGTGACTAGTCCAAGGATCCACACCACGCACGCACCCTCCACTATGAAAACACTCCTTTTCGGTAACTACCGAGGGCGGAGAAGCCCTACAAGACTCTCAGTACAAGAAGAAAGGAAAGGGAAACAAAATACAAGAGCAAAGCTTACAATGAGTACAGAAAACCCTAACCCTAGCTTCTCTTCTTGCCTTTGATCCGCCTCTTGACTTGGAAAGCTTCCAAGATCCTTCAAGAACTGGCGATCTGATCTTTGAGAGCGCTGTGGAGGAGCTGGCGAGTAATCTGGAGTGAATCGGAGAAGCGATGCCGCAGCCATCACACGCCTGCAGCTATAAACGACGCCAACGGTCGGATCCCGATCGATTCGAATATTCCCAATCGATCGGGGAGGCTTTGGATCGATCCACGGATCGATCCAGAACGCCTCTGTGCTCGCTCGATCCACGGATCGATCCAGCGCTTATCGCGCGAAGCAGCCGCGTCCCAATCGATCCACTGATCGATTGGGACCTCTGGATCGATCCACGGATCGATCCAGAGGCTCTCTGTTCGCTGGGACAGGTCTGGATCGATCCACTGATCGATCCAGCACTTGATTTTTGTCCAAAACCAAGTCCCAAACCTCCCAAACCAACATCCGGTCAACCTTGACCTGTTGGTATGTCATGCCTAGCATCTAGTCACTCCCTTGACCTGCTAGGACTCCCTTACCAAGTGTCCGGTCAATCCCTTTGATCCACTTGGACTTTTCTCTGTGCCAAGTATCCGGTCAATCCCTTGACCTACTTGGACTTCCCAGCACCAGATGTCCGATCATCCTTGATCCATCTGGATTTTCCCTTGCCTGGCTTCACTCACCAGGACTTTCACCTAGCTTCACTCACTAGGGTTTTCCATCTGCCTAGCTTCACTCACTAAGACTTTCACCTGGCTTCACTCACCAGGATTTTCACCTAGCTTCACTCACTAGGGTTTTCCATCTGCCTAGCTTCACTCACTAGGACTTTCACTTGGCTTCACTCACCAGGATTTCCATCTGCCTAGCTTCACTCACTAGGACTTTCACCTGGCTTCACTCACCAGGATTTCCATCTGCCTAGCTTCACTCACTAGGACTTTCACCTGGCTTCACTCACCAGGATTTCCATCTGCCTAGCTTCACTCACTAGGTCTTTCACCTGGCTTCACTCACCAGGATTTCCTTCTGCCTGGCTTCACTCACCAGGACTTTCATACTGCCTAGCTTCACTCACTAGGTCTTTCATTTTGCCTAACATCCCAGTTAGGACTTCCCAGTCAAGTATCCGGTCAACCTTGACCTACTTGACTCTTCTTCAATCAATATCTTATTGTCAAACATCTAAACCCAAACCAAGACTCAGCTTGGTTACCCAGGTCAACCTTGACCTGAGGGATATTGCACCAACAGAGATAAGGGTTTAGATTGCAGTGAACTCTCCGACGAGATCTCTCCGGTGAGTTTCTAGATGATCAAAGGTTGTGTAGTAGCTACCTTAAGCTTCCACACTGATGTTGTATCTTGGGAAGATGGTAGGAAGAAGATGGGGGTTGTGGAAGAAAATGCAAAGATGAACAGTAGCGCAAGCCGCTGTTCACTGTGCAGGTTTTTGGGTTTTAAATCTTTGTGCGAACCGGGTGTGGGCTTTGGGTTCTTGGTCTGATTCAATTGGAATTAGGAATTTGGTGTAGGGATTGAATTTGGGTTGAGCTCAAGAAGTTAGCTCCTTTTGATGGATTGGAATCAATTTGAACCCTAGTAGTAGGGGGTTAAGCATCTTCATTTGATTGGATGAACCAAGCTTCCACTTGAACCAACTATTCTTGAATTGAAATGGCTTTGGGTTCATGGCTCTTCTTTAATTCTCTACGAACTCAGGAAATAATGTCAAAATTAGGAAGAGATTATAATAAGTTCATAAATATATCCTAACTCATAAATCATGATATTAAGCAAGATTTAAGAAAATGAGAGGATAAAACTTCTAAGTATGAAAGTTAAAATATTACATCAAAATATTAGTTATCAATTTTCAAGAAAAAAACTGATATGGATGGTCATGTGTATACCCATAAAGAGCGATTGGTGGTTAAAGGATTAAAATAAATTTATGGTATATTACATGATGAAACTTTTTCATCAGTTGCAATGCTTAAGTCTATTTGGATGTTGCTTGCTATGGAAACTTACTATGATTATGAGATCTGGCATGCCAAAACTGCATTCCTTAATGGAAATCTACTCGAGGATGTGCACATGGCATAACCTGAGTGTTTTGTGGATCCAAAGGATGTTAAAATAGTATGTAGAACAGAACCATATAGTTTTCAAAAGGAGACAAATCGGATGAGATAGAAGATAGAATTCTACTGATAGAATGGACTACAGTAAGAATACTTTCACCCCAAAACTTGCTAGGAACATATGCAGATAACATGAGAAAATGTACAGTTTCAACAATATGTCTATGTTTTCTTTCAGCAACACCATTTTGTTCAAGAGTATAAGAACTTTGATGAAGTGTACAATCTAAGACAAGTAGTTCGGAAAAAAGATTGGATGTATATTCACCACCCAAATCACATCGAAAGCATTTAATAACAGTATTATGTTGAGTTTTTACCATGATACAAAACATTTGATAGATACCAAGGAAATCAGAATGATGTTTCATAAGATAAACCCGAGTGTAACAAGTACAATCATTAATAAAGGGAATATAGTAACGAGATCCACCAGGTATATGAATAGAAGATAGACCCACACATTAAAATGAACTAACTCAAATGATGCAAGAGAAACAGAGATACTTCTATAGAAAAGTAAAGTAGAGAATTTTGTCAATTTACAACCACAACAATCTAAAATATCATGAGTTTTCAATTTTCCTAAATTTCCTATAGAAGCTAGGTATTTCAAACAAGAAGAAGAAACGTGTCCAAGATGAGAATACCACAAATAAAAATCAGAAGAAGTAGAGTTTAACTGAAAGGATAACAAATCAATACTAGAAGTTGTAACATCTGAAACTTTCAACTCTTCTAATACATATAGTCCCCCCTGCCTATGACATATTCCAATAAACTTCTGGGATAGAGAATCATGCACATAACAAGAAGATTAAGTAAAAGAAACTAAGAAACCAGAATCACATAATTGATTGACCGAGACAAGATTCAAAGTAAGATTAAGAATATGATATATATTAGACATAGATAAATTAGACGTACAAATAGAGCCAACACCGGCTAATGTAGGACTGTAAACGAGCCAAGTTGAGCCGAGCTTTGGGGTGTTCAAGTTTGTTTGATATGGTAACCGAGCCGAGTCAAACTTAAAATGAACTAAGCTTTTGAAATGATTGTTCAAGCTTGGCTTGGTTTATTTTTTATAAGCTTGAGCTTGTTTAAAGTTTGGCTTGAGCCTGGTTCATTTAAATGCTATCGAGCTCTTAATTCAAGCTTGACTTAAGCTTGGTTCGAGTTTAGCTTGAGCTTAGTTCGTTTAGATATTATCGAGCTCTTAATTTAAGTTTGTTTGATTGTTTAAAACTTTTAGTTGTTTACTTTGTTATTGAGTTTGATAATTTAAACTTATTTGTTTATTTTATTTTATTATTTATTTAGCATATTGAAAAGAGTTTTATTAATAATATGGTTCATGAACATTGTCCACGAACATTATTCACGAACATTGTTTACGAATGTTAACGAGCTGAACACATATGTGTTCAAGCTTATTTGTTTAGTTTAATAAGCTGTTCAAGTTTGTTTGTTTAATTAATCTTGTGTATATTGAACAAACATAAACAAGCTCTTATTAAACTGAATACCAAGTTTGTTTATGAACGTTTGGTTCATTGATAGCCTAAGCTAATGACATGGGAGACATAAAAGAATTGATTATGAGACATATGACACTACAAAAAAACTGTAAATTAGGGACAAATTTAGGGACGAATTTTCCCAAAATTTTCGTCGCAAAATTTTTTGCGACGAATTTTGTGACGAAAATATATTCGTCGCAAATTAGTCGTTGCCACATTTTACAACGAAAATAAAATATTCGTCCCAAATTTTGCAACGAACTAAAATTTTCGTCACAAATTTTGTTGCAAATCTACACTGCATAGTGTCTTCAAATTTGGGACGAAATTAGATTTTCGTCCCAAATTAGGGACAAATTCTGGTTTGTTCCAAATTTGGGACGAATTTCAGTTCGTCCCAAAATTCAAGCTCCCGTTTCATTCAATTTCGGGATGAAATTATTCGTCCCGAATTCGGGACGAACAGATATTTGTCCCGAATTAGGGACGAACCAAATTCGTCCCGAATTCGGGACGATTTTGGTTCGTCCCGAATTAGGGACGAAAAAATTTCGTCCCGAATTCGGGACGAAAAAATTTCGTCCCGAATTATCCCTAAAATATAGTAAATCAGAATAAATTAGATTTTGGAACGAACCTAAATTTCGTCCCAAATTAGGGACGAACTTTAGATTCGTCCCAAATTAGGGACAAAATCGGATTCGTCCCAAATGTGGAACGAACTCAAATTCGTCCCAAAATTTGTCCCAAAATACAATATCGAACAACCAAACATTTTTCATTTCTTCATCCTATTTTACATATCAAATACATTCAAATATCTATACACATCCAAACAAACATTCAAACAACTTCATATCCAAACTTCACATTCAAACAACTTCACATTCACACAACTTCACATCCAAACATTCAAATATTTATACCAAACTTCAACACACATCATATTTATACACATCCAAACTACATACAAATATATCAACTCATAATATTTACACATCCAAACTAACATTCAAATATATCAATTCAACAAACATCATATTTACACATGAAAACAAGAACTAGTTTGGTTCAACAACTCATAATCCAAATAACAAATACATCTAAGCATAAAATAAAATACTAATCGTCATGCTCCGAGAGCTTCATGCACCTTCTTCCATGCTTCGTTCTCCTTTTCCTACATCAAATTACAAATGAATAACTAACATTTATAACAATATATATATAGATCTAAAACATACATCAATGATATCATATTGAAATAAGACATCTAAAACTTATGCAACTAACAAGTAAAATATTGTCTTGTTTTAAAAAAAACTAAGAAAATTAACGATTCTATAATAAAGAAAATTAACTACAACATAAATGAAAATTAGAAATACAATTGGTAATACAATTTCGACCTGTACCTACATGTGCATATCTAGTGCTTCATCCTATCATATGTGCTCACATCTACATATATATACTTTCACATATTTTAATTTCTAACTGGGTTTGGATACCAAGCTAGTTGATCACTTTAATCCAACTTATGGTATGTTTCACTGATCTAGTTTATGTTTAATCCATGCAAACATAAACATTTACAATTAATGCTTAGGACATAAACAAGTCATACTTTGTTCATGCTAGAATCTTCCTGGAGCTAATGAGTTATTTCTTATCTATTAACTAAGGCAATCTAGATTCACTATATGCCTAATAAAAGCTAGTACAATTTTCACAACATAGCTCAAATGAAAGAAGGGGAATGATCATTATGAGGAGTTTATTGATTATTTTCCATTTTGAAGATGTTTATTATACAAACTTGCACTTCATTTATTTTGGATCTCCCTCCCTCACGTACATCTCTTTTACTATCAACTCAAAGAGTAAAGCATTGTTCACATGGAAAATAGGAAATTCTAATGAGTAATGGATTCTAATTAATATAATTAATAAAATTAAACTAAAGTTATTATAAATTTGTATAATAAATGTTAATCCTACTGATAATTAGTAAGTAGCTATATAGTGTTTGAATTTATCACATAAATGGTAGATTTGAATTTTGATTTTAGATTATAATTTTTTAAAAAAATAAAAATAGATTGGAGTCTCTCAATGAAAACACAAGACGGCATAAGAAAAACAAGGAAATCTTTACTTTTATCTTTGCTCGTCTCATTCTTTAAATATCCTTGTGATTCCTAATGGCTACAAGGAAATCTTGATCATTCTCTTAAAGATAATAGAGGGGTAAACAAATTAACCAAAGTGGGAAATAAGTTTACTTACATTATGACATTACCTTTTCTTTCATCTCTTCAAGGCAAGCTTCAACTTTGCACAAAACCCAATAAATATTAGAAGATCACTTCAACATAAACAGTGGAGTTTCATAGCTAGAAGAAGTAAGAAAATAAAATAAGATTAACCAAATAAATCTAGAGATATGGTCTTAATACATAGTTATCATAATAGATCAAAGACTTAGATAGCAAAAAAATCCTTATGTAATCAAAAATACATGTATCAAATGTTTATGACATAATAAAATTATTGACACGTATATAACTAAATTGCATAGATTAGTAATAGACAGATAAAAAATATAAAACATGGCATAAAATGCAAAGTAGCAAGGTAAAGTAAAAATTTAAAAGAAACTATAACAATAAGTGTAAAAAAAAATCTAATATAAAACTTACAATAATTTAACTAAGATTCACCACCATCGCCATCATCATGATCACCATCGTCACCGTCACCGGGAGGATTCTCACTTGGAGCAGAAATTAACTTGAAATGTCGTAAAATCAATTCTTGATTTTGGCGCATTTGTCTCATTTCTTCATCCCTTTCATTTAAAATATCCTTCAACTGTGAAACCTCTTCAGTCAAGTGGGTCATCTGCTGGGTCTGTGAGGAGGAGGAAGAAATACGACCAACTCTATGGATTCTGCTCAAAGAACCCATTCCAAATATCTTTCCTCCTTTTTTTGATCCTCCACTCGCTTGTAGCCATAAATTTAAATCAGTACCAACAGATGGCTCAGACCCCTCCATATCTGCACTAGTAGAACCAGAACATCTTTGTGCTACCTCTAGTTCATCATATTTCTCCTGTATTGTAATAAAAAATAAATTATAATTATAATAACATTAAGTTATTATAGTGGGTACATTAATAATAGAATCTAAGGTATAAATTTAGATCAAAAATTTATTCAAACCTTGATTGCTCTAGCTCTGTCCCCGCTCCAAGTCTTATCTTTTTTCTGAAAGGTGCGGGTGAAAGTTTCTATAAATGTAGGCTCCTTTCCTAGTTCTTTGGACTAAAAAAGATGATTAAAGAAAATCAAATAATGTCAAATAGAGTAAGAAAATAATAGGAGTGTTAAGAAATTACCAATCTGCGTCTATGCTCATCAATATTGATAGATCCTCCCGCATATGTAGCAGACATGTCTCCAGAATTAAAAGATTGATTAGTTTTATTCTGGTGACTTCTTGTTTTAAACTCCTCACTTTCCCAATAATTGGTAATCTTTATCCAGTTTTCCTCAGTAATGAATGGTGGTTTTTTCCCCTTTGACTTCGCATGATTGAGTACATGACGAATGTGATCGCCACATTTTTTCATGAAAATCCTTCTTATTTCCATGTCATCATTCATGTCCCAAGTGAATGATCGCTGTAATAGAAAAAAAATAATTATTTATATGTTTACTTTCATTTAAGATATAAAATAAATGAAATACCTTAAATTCACTCCACCATAACTCTCTAGTCGGTGCTGGAGTGCTAGTATAACTCATCGAGTCCCCTCTCCAATGGTTATTCACGATTCTATTAATCTCGTGAATAACATGGACAGAATTATCGAACCTATTATAATTTATAAAAAAAGCATGTTAAAGAATTATGGAAGTTGATAAAATAAAATATTTTAATTTTACTTACGAATCTCCACAAGGGGCTATAGACTCTCGAGTGTCTGGCCTCTCTGCAATCGAATGTCGAGAAGGAATGGAAGAGGTTGCTGGGGACTCGATCGGTGAAGGTACAGCAGAAGGGGAAGGGGAAGGCGATGGTGCACAGGAAGGTATTGTTGAAGGTGTATGCGACGGTCCTGCAGTGTCAGCTTGATTAGGTGGGGGTGTAGATACAGTGTCTGTAGGTGGTGTATGGTGAGCGCCCCGTCTACGACCACCTCGTCGAAAGAGATTCTGAATATTCAAACAAATAACAAATTTAATACAAATTTGTTTCATAATAAATAATATGAAACCAAAGAACTTACCATATTTGCTAAGAAAAAAGTGAATCCACGAACTCCCGAGAAGACGATAAGATGTAACTTGTAATTATCTATAAAAAATACAGAGTATTAACAAATAAGATATATAACTTTAAAAAGAAACAGTTTTGTATATATTTGAGACAAATAAACTAATTGAGCTATGAGTTATGGGAATTACAAATTGAAAATAAATTTATTCTTAATAAAGCAGTATAATATATGAAAATAAAATATAATAACTTACTCATTATAAAAACTCAAAGTCTTCATCATCATCCTCCTCCTCCTCCTCCTCCTCCTCGTCCTCCTCCTCGTCCGCATCTTCCTCCTCCTCCTCCTCCTCCTCATCATTATCATCAATTTCAGTTGTATCCACATTTATCACTATTCCGGTAGGATCTTGTAACGTTGGAATAATATATTCTTCTATATGAAATGTATTAGTAACTTCCTCTTGTTGATAAGCAATGTCCTCCCAATGTTCCTCAATTTTTTTCCGTGCCTTCGTTTTACACACAGCCCACCAATCAATTTTGTCACGTTTCAAACTAGGATATGAAGCATAGAATACTTGAATTGCTTGTTGTGCCAACACAAATGGTTCATATTTTTTATAAAATCTTTTATGATTTACTTCAACCAAATTATATTGTGGATGCACCTTCATCCCTCTGATAGGGTCAAACCAACGACACTTGAATAGAATAACTCGCATTTCTGGGCCAGGGTATGCTACCTCTATAATTTCATCCAATAAGCCATAGAAATCATTTCTTGCATCTCCATCATTTGATGACTTAACACAAACTCCACTATTCATCGTACTCTTTCCCATTCCATATTCTTGAATATGAAAATTATATCCATTTATGAAATACATTGGCCATGTGCGTACCATTGCTTTCGGACCCCATGCTAGATGGATAAGCAATTCTTGCTCAATCTGAGTTTGATTATCATGAACCTAAATTCAAATTTGACAATTATTACAAACATTCATATTAAATTCAAATTTAAATTGACTACTTACAAATGATTTGAACCATGATGCAAATTCTTCTTCGCATAAGCGATCAAACTCTTGTGGTGATAAGCCAGAATATAAATTTTCAAAAATCCTACGATAAAAAAGTTAAATTATAACACTAAAAGTTGCGACATAAGAAAAAAAAATTACAAATATATACTAACTCATAATGTGACGATACTTCTGGACAATTCAGTAAAATATATGTATGAGCTGCCCGCCATTCTTGACCAGTTAAGTATCTCTCCTTACATGTTCCACTTGGTCGACCAAGATAGTTAAAAATTGAGAATGAGTTTATATTGGGATCAATTGGACCTTCATCATTTCTTCCGGGTCTCTGTCGTTTGCTTTGAACATGAGGCTCAAAATAATATGAAGCAAAAGTTGTTACCTCCTCCACAATATATGCATTAACAATAGATGCTTCAACATGTGCCTTATTTTTGATTTTTTTCTTCAAATGATATAAGAATCTGATTGCAATAAAACAAATTATATTAGATTAATTTTATAATAAAATGAGTATATTTTGATACATTCAATTTGTCGGAATATAGCAGATGAAAATTTTACCTTTCAAATGGATACATCCATCGAAAATGGACAGGTCCTCCAACTCTAGCCTCATATGGCAAGTGAACCAAAAGATGTTCCATGGAATCAAAAAATGAGGGTGGAAATATCCTTTCCAAATTACATAAAATAATTGGAATGTCTCTCTCTAACGTCTCCATGTGTGAGTGTCTCAAAACAGTTGAGCAAATATCGTGTAGAAAAATACTTAACTCTGTAATTGTACCCCATACAAAATTTGGTAATACTTCTTTAAAAGCAATAGGAATAAGCCTTTGCATAAATATATGACAGTCATGACTTTTCATACCAATCAATTTGTATTCTGTCATATCAACACATCTTCCAAGATTAGAAACAAAACCGTCTGGAAATTTTAAAAATTTCAGCCATTCACAAACAACACGTCTTTGATCTTTATTCAATGTATAAACTGCTTTTGGCTTTGGTCCCCTACTATTTTCATCGACATCAAGAGTGGGTCTTTTACAAATCAATCGCATATCTTTTCTAGCATTGAGATTGTCTTTGGTTTTCCCATTGATATCCATCACTGTATTTATCAGATTATCAAAAACATTCTTCTCAATATGCATTACATCAAGATTATGATGTATTAAATGACTATACCAATATGGCAAATCCCAAAAAATACTCCGTTTTGTCCATTTATGTGTACTTCCATAATCATATGTTGTACCATGTGGGTCTTCAATAACAGATGAAAAGTGTAGCACTCTGTACCAAATATCTTGACCTGCCAATCTTATTGGAGGAGGTGTTCTTTCAATTCTATTCCTAGTAAATTCATCTTTATTCCTTCTGAACTTATGATTTAGTGATAAAAATTGTCTATGACAATCAAAATAACTCGGCTTCTTCCCATGTTTCAATCTAATTGATTTTGATCTCTCCATACATATTGGGCATCCTAAGATCCCAGCAGTACTCCAACCTGATAGCATACCATAAGCTGGAAAGTCATTTATGGTCCAAAGAAGAGCAGCTTTCATTATAAACATCTGATTAGTATGCACATCGTATGTAGGAGAACCTTCATCCCATAATTGTTTCAATTCTGCAATCAAAGGTTGCAAATAAACATCTATTAACTTCTTCGGATTTTGCGGCCCAGGTACAACCAATGTTAAAAACATATAAGGTGTTTTCATGCACATCCCAGGAGGAAGATTATACGGAGTTAAAATAATCGCCAACATGAATAATTTTTCCCTGATTTGCCAAATGGAGCAAATCCATCCGCACAAAGACCTAATCTAATATTTCGAGTCTCCTTTGCAAATTCCGGATATGTTCTATCAAAATTTTTCCACGCCTCTGCATCTGATGGATGACACATTAGTCCATCTTTTGTTTGATGATTTGCATGCCACGTCATATGTTCAGCAGTTGTCTTTGATGCATAAAGTCTTTGTAACCTAGGAGTTAAAGGCAAATAAAACAATTGACTGTATGATTTACGTCGTTGTTGACTTCTTCTGATGATCTTGTACCTATCTTGATTACAGAATTTACAAACATCTGCATCTGCATCATCTCCCCAATATAACATACAACCATCTCTGCATACATCAATTCTTTCCACTGGAAGACCTAATTCTTTAATAAGTTTTTTCATATTGTAAAAATCATTAGGCAATATATTATCACGCGGCAATGCCTCTTCAAAAGTTTGAACAAACCTATTAAAACAATATTCTGACACATTACACTCAGCCTTGACATTCAACAGTTTTGCAGTGAGAGATAATTTGGTGTGAGTGTTACAACCAGCCCATAATGGTTCATCAGCAGCACTCAACACTTCTTGAAATTTAGTATATGTTTCATTAACACCTGGTACTTCTGCCTCCTCCAAAGGTGATGTATAAGTAGTAAACATTTGTTCAACTGGTGGAGGATAACTAGAACTTGTACCATGCATGTCAGGATTGAAATTATGACCTGCTGCATCAAGAACCATCCTCTGATATGGATTTAATTGATCATAATAACTCTGCTCACCACTAATTGAGACTTGTATGTTTCGTGCATAATCATCATCAGATATGAACGGTTCACCATGAGATGTCCAATTATAGTACTTCGGAGTAAATCCAAATCTACAAAGATGTTCTTCAACTTTATCGCAGAGTAAAAATTTTCCATTGTGACACTTTTTACAAGGACATCTTATCTTATTGCTATCCATATAATCAACTTGACTAGATGCAAAATTCAAAAAATATCGCAAGCCCGTGATAAATTCATCCGTTAAACCGCGACGATTAGGCAAGTTCTTGTTATACATCCAACTTCTTTCATTCTGCATTTTGTCTATTTCAAATAAACAATATTACTAATGATAATAAACTAATGATGAATATGTACTTAGTGTACATACAAATGAAATAATATATAACAAAGAAAACAATAACATCAAATATTATAATAAACACATTAATTTCATCCTTACACTAATGCTATAATGATTAAATTAAAATAACATATATAGATACATATACCTCACAACGAAGAATAAAGATGAGCGTCTATCCAAGCCACGTCAAATACAAATTAACCTGCATAAACAATAATATATTAGAGTACACAAGTAACTATATTATTTGACATCCACAAATAACATTAATTACTACACTATGGGGCTGCAAGCAGCAGCCCTAGAGGCCAACAGTGGCTGCTAGGGCGCGGCTGCCAACAACCAGCTAGGGCAGCGACTGCTAGCAGCCATGTGAAGGTCCATTTCCGATGGCGCGGGGCTGCCAGCGGCCAGTAAGGCCTAGATCCGGCAAGGTGCAGCTGCAAGCGGGCTACCAGCGGCTGCCAATGGCCAGGAAAGGCTGGATCCGGCAGCCACCAGCTACCAGCGACTGCCAACGGCCAGGAAGGGCCGGATCCGGCAACCGGCGGCTACCAGCCGTCAGCAATGGCTGCCAGCGCCGAGCAAGGCCCTCGGCGCCCGGATCCGGCGGTTCCCAGTGGATGCCAGCGCCGAGCAAGGCCCGGATCCGGCGGTTCCCAGTGGCTGCCAGCGCCGAGCAAGGCCCGGATCCGGCAGCTTGAGGCTGCCGTGCATGGGTAGCCTCGACAACGAGGAACCCTAGCTGGCGATCGTAGTCAGCCGCACGATAAGGCGAGGCCGCAGCTGTCGAGCGAGGGGAAAGAAGTGAGAATACACGCCGGAGATGAGGACCCGAAGCTTACCTGCCGGAGAGCGTGGAATCGTGGCCGGAGAGGAACGTCCACTGTCGCCGCGCGTGAAAAGAAGGAAGAAGAGGCTGCTCGCGTGAAAGAGGGAAGAAAAAGTTAGCTCGTGACAAGAAGGAAGAGGAATAATCGGATCTGTAATTAGGGCAAATTTGGGGACGAATTTTATTTCGTCCCCTGGTTCGTCCCTATTCTGGGACGAACTCCAAAGTTCGTCCCAGATCTGGGACGAATTTGGAGTTCGTCCCAGATCTCATATTTTATTAAAATACAAAAGTAAACAATAAAAATACGGATGCATGACCTAGACACCTCAGAATGACACGAAACCAGTTCCTATGCGTTCGTATCGATCTCCTGATCGTAATGAAGGCCCCAAACATTTTTTCCACTCTATATTTTGGGGTTCATAAATTTTTTTATCAAAAATTTAAATAATCAATTTCAAAAATTAAAAAACCCGAAAATATTAGCTAAAAAAATAATATCGTGTCATCATTATGATCATAAGATCGATACGAGCGCATAGAAATTTGTTCCGCGCCAATCCGAGTTCTATAGGTCAAGTTTTCATTTTTTGAAAGATTTTTTTCCTAATTTTCAAATATTCACAGTTTGGGACGAACTCCAAAGTTCGTCCCAGATCTGGGACGAATTTTGGAGTTCGTCCCAGATCTCTATTTTCTTAAAAATTCAAAATAAATTATTTCGAAAATAAAGAACTAACCTAGAGATCTCGGAATGACATGGAACAAATTTTCATGTGCTCCTATTGATCTCATGAACGCATTAGTGGCCTCAAACATTTTTTCAAAATCTTAACAAATATAGATCAGAAATTTTCTAATATCAAAATGACTTTACCTTATTCAAAACAACTCTTATTTTTACCAAGTCATAGGTTCTATCAAATTTATATTTTTAATTTAATCTTCACTAACTATATTGGGTTTTCGAGTTCACCAATGTGGTCATGAGATCGATACGAGCGCATAGAAATTTGTTCCGCGCCATTCGGAGCTCTATAGGTCAAGTTTTTATTTTTTAAAAGATTTTTTTTACAATACATCAAATATTCACAGTTTGGGACGAACTCCAAAGTTCGTCCCAGATCTGGGACGAATTCTGGAGTTCGTCCCAGATCTCTAATTTTATTAAAATACAAAAGTAAACAATAAAAATACGGATGCATGACCTAGACACCTCAGAATGACACAAAACCAGTTCCTATGCGTTCGTATCGATCTCCTGATCGTAATGAAGGCCCCAAACATTTTTTCCACTCTATATTTTGGGGTTCATAAATTTTTTTATCAACAATTTAAATAATAATTTTTAAAAATTAAAAAACCCGAAAATATTAGCTAAAAAAATAATATCGTGTCATCATTATGATCATAAGATCGATACGAATGCATAGAAATTTGTTCGCGTCAACCGAGTTCTATAGGTCAAGTTTTCATTTTGAAAGATTTTTTTTCTAATTTTCAAATATTCACAGTTTGGGACGAACTCCAAAGTTCGTCCCAGATCTGGGACGAATTTTGGAGTTCGTCCCAGATCTCTATTTTCTTAAAAATTCAAAATAAATTATTTTGAAAATAAAAAAACTAACCTAGAGATCTCGGAATGACATGGAACAAATTTTCATGTGCTCCTATTGATCTCATGAACGCATTAGTGGCCTCAAACATTTTTTCAAAATCTTAACAAATATAGATCAGAAATTTTCTAATATCAAAATGACTTTACCTTATTCAAAACAACTCTTATTTTTACCAAATCATAGGTTCTATCAAATTTATATTTTTAATTTAATCTTCACTAACTATATTGGGTTTTCGAGTTCACCAATGTGGTCATGAGATCGATACGAGCGCATAGAAATTTGTTCCGCGCCATTCGGAGCTCTATAGGTCAAGTTTTTATTTTTTAAAAGATTTTTTTTACAATACATCAAATATTCACAGTTTGGGACGAACTCCAAAGTTCGTCCCAGATCTGGGACGAATTCTGGAGTTCGTCCCAGATCTCTAATTTTATTAAAATACAAAAGTAAACAATAAAAATACGGATGCATGACCTAGACACCTCAGAATGACACGAAACCAGTTCCTATGCGTTCGTATCGATCTCCTGATCGTAATGAAGGCCCCAAACATTTTTTCCACTCTATATTTTGGGGTTCATAAATTTTTTTATCAAAAATTTAAATAATCAATTTCAAAAATTAAAAAACCCGAAAATATTAGCTAAAAAAATAATATCGTGTCATCATTATGATCATAAGATCGATACGAGCGCATAGAAATTTGTTCCGCGCCAATCCGAGTTCTATAGGTCAAGTTTTCATTTTTTAAAAGATTTTTTTCCTAATTTTCAAATATTCACAGTTTGGGACGAACTCCAAAGTTCGTCCCAGATCTGGGACGAATTTTGGAGTTCGTCCCAGATCTCTATTTTCTTAAAAATTCAAAATAAATTATTTCGAAAATAAAGAACTAATCTAGAGATCTCGGAATGACATGGAACAAATTTTCATGTGCTCCTATTGATCTCATGAACGCATTAGTGGCCTCAAACATTTTTTCAAAATCTTAACAAATATAGATCAGAAATTTTCTAATATCAAAATGACTTTACCTTATTCAAAACAACTCTTATTTTTACCAAGTCATAGGTTCTATCAAATTTATATTTTTAATTTAATCTTCACTAACTATATTGGGTTTTCGAGTTCACCAATGTGGTCATGAGATCGATACGAGCGCATAGAAATTTGTTCCGCGCCATTCGGAGCTCTATAGGTCAAGTTTTTATTTTTTAAAAGATTTTTTTTACAATACATCAAATATTCACAGTTTGGGACGAACTCCAAAGTTCGTCCCAGATCTGGGACGAATTCTGGAGTTCGTCCCAGATCTCTAATTTTATTAAATTACAAAAGTAAACAATAAAAATATAGATGCATGACCTAGACACTTCAGAATGACACGAAACCAGTTCCTATGCGTTCGTATCGATCTCCTGATCGTAATGAAGGCCCCAAACATTTTTTCCACTCTATATTTTGGGGTTCATAAATTTTTTTTATCAAAAATTTAAATAATCAATTTCAAAAATTAAAAAACCCGAAAATATTAGCTAAAAAAATAATATCGTGTCATCATTATGATCATAAGATCGATACGAGCGCATAGAAATTTGTTCCGCGCCAATCCGAGTTCTATAGGTCAAGTTTTCATTTTTTGAAAGATTTTTTTCCTAATTTTCAAATATTCACAGTTTGGGACGAACTCCAAAGTTCGTCCCAGATCTGGGACGAATTTTGGAGTTCGTCCCAGATCTCTATTTTCTTAAAAATTCAAAATAAATTATTTCGAAAATAAAGAACTAACCTAGAGATCTCGGAATGACATGGAACAAATTTTCATGTGCTCCTATTGATCTCATGAACACATTAGTGGCCTCAAACATTTTTTCAAAATCTTAACAAATATAGATCAGAAATTTTCTAATATCAAAATGACTTTACCTTATTCAAAACAACTCTTATTTTTACCAAGTCATAGGTTCTATCAAATTTATATTTTTAATTTAATCTTCACTAACTATATTGGGTTTTCGAGTTCACCAATGTGGTCATGAGATCGATACGAGCGCATAGAAATTTGTTCCGCACCATTCGGAGCTCTATAGGTCAAGTTTTTATTTTTTAAAAGATTTTTTTTACAATACATCAAATATTCACAGTTTGGGACGAACTCCAAAGTTCGTCCCAGATCTGGGACGAATTCTGGAGTTCGTCCCAGATCTCTAATTTTATTAAAATACAAAAGTAAACAATAAAAATACGGATGCATGACCTAGACACCTCAGAATGACACAAAACCAGTTCCTATGCGTTCGTATCGATCTCCTGATCGTAATGAAGGCCCCAAACATTTTTTCCACTCTATATTTTGGGGTTCATAAATTTTTTTATCAAAAATTTAAATAATCAATTTCAAAAATTAAAAAACCCGAAAATATTAGCTAAAAAAATAATATCGTGTCATCATTATGATCATAAGATCGATACGAGCGCATAGAAATTTGTTCCGCGCCAATCCGAGTTCTATAGGTCAAGTTTTCATTTTTTGAAAGATTTTTTTCCTAATTTTCAAATATTCACAGTTTGGGACGAACTCCAAAGTTCGTCCCAGATCTGGGACGAATTTTGGAGTTCGTCCCAGATCTCTATTTTCTTAAAAATTCAAAATAAATTATTTCGAAAATAAAAAACTAACCTAGAGATCTCGGAATGACATGGAACAAATTTTCATGTGCTCCTATTGATCTCATGAACGCATTAGTGGCCTCAAACATTTTTTCAAAATCTTAACAAATATAGATCAGAAATTTTCTAATATCAAAATGACTTTACCTTATTCAAAACAACTCTTATTTTTACCAAATCATAGGTTCTATCAAATTTATATTTTTAATTTAATCTTCACTAACTATATTGGGTTTTCGAGTTCACCAATGTGGTCATGAGATCGATACGAGCGCATAGAAATTTGTTCCGCGCCATTCGGAGCTCTATAGGTCAAGTTTTTATTTTTTAAAAGATTTTTTTTACAATACATCAAATATTCACAGTTTGGGACGAACTCCAAAGTTCGTCCCAGATCTGGGACGAATTCTGGAGTTCGTCCCAGATCTCTAATTTTATTAAAATACAAAAGTAAACAATAAAAATACGGATGCATGACCTAGACACCTCAGAATGACACGAAACCAGTTCCTATGCGTTCGTATCGATCTCCTGATCGTAATGAAGGCCCCAAACATTTTTTCCACTCTGTATTATGGGGTTCATAAATTGTTTTATCAAAGATTTAAATAATCAATTTCAAAAATTAAAAAACCCGAAAATATTAGCTAAAAAAATAATATCGTGTCATCATTATGATCATAAGATCGATACGAGCGCATAGAAATTTGTTCCGCGCCAATCCGAGTTCTATAGGTCAAGTTTTCATTTTTTGAAAGATTTTTTTCCTAATTTTCAAATATTCACAGTTTGGGACGAACTCCAAAGTTCGTCCCAGATCTGGGACGAATTTTGGAGTTCGTCCCAGATCTCTATTTTCTTAAAAATTCAAAATAAATTATTTCGAAAATAAAGAACTAACCTAGAGATCTCGGAATGACATGGAACAAATTTTCATGTGCTCCTATTGATCTCATGAACGCATTAGTGGCCTCAAACATTTTTTCAAAATCTTAACAAATATAGATCAGAAATTTTCTAATATCAAAATGACTTTACCTTATTCAAAACAACTCTTATTTTTACCAAGTCATAGGTTCTATCAAATTTATATTTTTAATTTAATCTTCACTAACTATATTGGGTTTTCGAGTTCACCAATGTGGTCATGAGATCGATACGAGCGCATAGAAATTTGTTCCGCACCATTCGGAGCTCTATAGGTCAAGCTTTTATTTTTTAAAAGATTTTTTTTACAATACATCAAATATTCACAGTTTGGGACGAACTCCAAAGTTCGTCCCAGATCTGGGACGAATTCTGGAGTTCGTCCCAGATCTCTAATTTTATTAAAATACAAAAGTAAACAATAAAAATACGGATGCATGACCTAGACACCTCAGAATGACACAAAACCAGTTCCTATGCGTTCGTATCGATCTCCTGATCGTAATGAAGGCCCCAAACATTTTTTCCACTCTATATTTTGGGGTTCATAAATTTTTTTATCAAAAATTTAAATAATCAATTTCAAAAATTAAAAAACCCGAAAATATTAGCTAAAAAAATAATATCGTGTCATCATTATGATCATAAGATCGATACGAGCGCATAGAAATTTGTTCCGCGCCAATCCGAGTTCTATAGGTCAAGTTTTCATTTTTTGAAAGATTTTTTTCCTAATTTTCAAATATTCACAGTTTGGGACGAACTCCAAAGTTCGTCCCAGATCTGGGACAAATTTTGGAGTTCGTCCCAGATCTCTATTTTCTTAAAAATTCAAAATAAATTATTTCGAAAATAAAAAACTAACCTAGAGATCTCGGAATGACATGGAACAAATTTTCATGTGCTCCTATTGATCTCATGAACGCATTAGTGGCCTCAAACATTTTTTCAAAATCTTAACAAATATAGATCAGAAATTTTCTAATATCAAAATGACTTTACCTTATTCAAAACAACTCTTATTTTTACCAAATCATAGGTTCTATCAAATTTATATTTTTAATTTAATCTTCACTAACTATATTGGGTTTTCGAGTTCACCAATGTGGTCATGAGATCGATACGAGCGCATAGAAATTTGTTCCGCGCCATTCGGAGCTCTATAGGTCAAGTTTTTATTTTTTAAAAGATTTTTTTTACAATACATCAAATATTCACAGTTTGGGACGAACTCCAAAGTTCGTCCCAGATCTGGGACGAATTCTGGAGTTCGTCCCAGATCTCTAATTTTATTAAAATACAAAAGTAAACAATAAAAATACGGATGCATGACCTAGACACCTCAGAATGACACAAAACCAGTTCCTATGCGTTCGTATCGATCTCTTGATCGTAATGAAGGCCCCAAACATTTTTTCCACTCTATATTTTGGGGTTCATAAATTTTTTTATCAAAAATTTAAATAATCAATTTCAAAAATTAAAAAACCCGAAAATATTAGCTAAAAAAATAATATCGTGTCATCATTATGATCATAAGATCGATACGAGCGCATAGAAATTTGTTCCGCGCCAATCCGAGTTCTATAGGTCAAGTTTTCATTTTTTGAAAGATTTTTTTCCTAATTTTCAAATATTCACAGTTTGGGACGAACTCCAAAGTTCGTCCCAGATCTGGGACGAATTTTGGAGTTCGTCCCAGATCTCTATTTTCTTAAAAATTCAAAATAAATTATTTCGAAAATAAAGAACTAACCTAGAGATCTCGGAATGACATGGAACAAATTTTCATGTGCTCCTATTGATCTCATGAACGCATTAGTGGCCTCAAACATTTTTTCAAAATCTTAACAAATATAGATCAGAAATTTTCTAATATCAAAATGACTTTACCTTATTCAAAACAACTCTTATTTTTACCAAGTCATAGGTTCTATCAAATTTATATTTTTAATTTAATCTTCACTAACTATATTGGGTTTTCGAGTTCACCAATGTGGTCATGAGATCGATACGAGCGCATAGAAATTTGTTCCGCGCCATTCGGAGCTCTATAGGTCAAGTTTTTATTTTTTAAAAGATTTTTTTTACAATACATCAAATATTCACAGTTTGGGACGAACTCCAAAGTTCGTCCCAGATCTGGGACGAATTCTGGAGTTCGTCCCAGATCTCTAATTTTATTAAATTACAAAAGTAAACAATAAAAATACAGATGCATGACCTAGACACCTCAGAATGACACGAAACCAGTTTCTATGCGTTCGTATCGATCTCCTGATCGTAATGAAGGCCCCAAACATTTTTTCCACTCTATATTTTGGGGTTCATAAATTTTTTTATCAAAAATTTAAATAATCAATTTCAAAAATTAAAAAACCCGAAAATATTAGCTAAAAAAATAATATCGTGTCATCATTATGATCATAAGATCGATACGAGCGCATAGAAATTTGTTCCGCGCCAATCCGAGTTCTATAGGTCAAGTTTTCATTTTTTGAAAGATTTTTTTCCTAATTTTCAAATATTCACAGTTTGGGACGAACTCCAAAGTTCGTCCCAGATCTGGGACGAATTTTGGAGTTCGTCCCAGATCTCTATTTTCTTAAAAATTCAAAATAAATTATTTCGAAAATAAAGAACTAACCTAGAGATCTCGGAATGACATGGAACAAATTTTCATGTGCTCCTATTGATCTCATGAACGCATTAGTGGCCTCAAACATTTTTTCAAAATCTTAACAAATATAGATCAGAAATTTTCTAATATCAAAATGACTTTACCTTATTCAAAACAACTCTTATTTTTACCAAGTCATAGGTTCTATCAAATTTATATTTTTAATTTAATCTTCACTAACTATATTGGGTTTTCGAGTTCACCAATGTGGTCATGAGATCGATACGAGCGCATAGAAATTTGTTCCGCACCATTCGGAGCTCTATAGGTCAAGTTTTTATTTTTAAAAAAATTTTTTTACAATACATCAAATATTCACAGTTTGGGACGAACTCCAAAGTTCGTCTCAGATCTGGGACGAATTCTGGAGTTTGTCCCAGATCTCTAATTTTATTAAAATACAAAAGTAAACAATAAAAATACGGATGCATGACCTAGACACCTCAGAATGACACAAAACCAGTTCCTATGCGTTCGTATCGATCTCCTGATCGTAATGAAGGCCCCAAACATTTTTTCCACTCTATATTTTGGGGTTCATAAATTTTTTTATCAAAAATTTAAATAATCAATTTCAAAAATTAAAAAACCCGAAAATATTAGCTAAAAAAATAATATCGTGTCATCATTATGATCATAAGATCGATACGAGCGCATAGAAATTTGTTCCGCGCCAATCCGAGTTCTATAGGTCAAGTTTTTATTTTTTTAAAGATTTTTTCCTGAATTTTCAAATATTCACAGTTTGGGACGAACTCCAAAGTTCGTCCCAGATCTGGGACGCATTTTGGAGTTCGTCCCAGATCTCTATTTTCTTAAAAATTCAAAATAAATTATTTCGAAAATAAAGAACTAACCTAGAGATCTCGGAATGACATGGAACAAATTTTCATGTGCTCCTATTGATCTCATGAACGCATTAGTGGCCTCAAACATTTTTTCAAAATCTTAACAAATATAGATCAGAAATTTTCTAATATCAAAATGACTTTACCTTATTCAAAACAACTCTTATTTTTACCAAATCATAGGTTCTATCAAATTTATATTTTTAATTTAATCTTCACTAACTATATTGGGTTTTCGAGTTCACCAATGTGGTCATGAGATCGATACGAGCGCATAGAAATTTGTTCCGCGCCATTCGGAGCTCTATAGGTCAAGTTTTTATTTTTTAAAAGATTTTTTTTACAATTTTCATATATTCACAGTTTGGGACGAACTCCAAAGTTCGTCCCAGATCTGGGACGAATTTTGGAGTTCGTCCCAGATCTCATATTTTATTAAAATACAAAAGTAAACAATAAAAATACGGATGCATGACCTAGACATCTCAGAATGACACAAAACCAGTTCCTATGCGTTCGTATCGATCTCCTGATCATAATGAAGGCCCCAAACATTTTTTCCACTCTATATTTTGGGGTTCATAAATTTTTGTATCAAAAATTTAAATAATCATTTTAATAAATTAAAAACCCCGAAAATATTAGCTAAAAAAATAATATCGTGTCATCATTATGATCATAAGATCGATACGAGCGCATAGAAATTTGTTCCACGCCAATCCGAGTTCTATAGGTCAAGTTTTCATTTTTTGAAAGATTTTCTTCCTAATTTTCAAATATTCACAGTTTGGGACGAACTCCAAAGTTCGTCCCAGATCTGGGACGAATTCTGAAGTTCGTCCCAGATCTCTAATTTTATTAAATTACAAAAGTAAACAATAAAAATACAGATGCATGACCTAGACACCTCAGAATGACACGAAATCAGTTCCTATGCGTTCGTATCGATCTCCTGATCGCAATGATGGTCCCAAACATTTTTTCCACTCTATATTTTGGGGTTGATAATTTTTTTTTTTCAAAAATTTAAATAATCATTTTCAAAAATAAAAAAACCCGAAAATATTAGCTAAAAAAATAATATCGTGTCATCATTATGATCATATGATCGATACGAGCGCATAGAAATTTGTTCCGTGCCAATCCGAGTTCTATAGGTCAAGTTTTCATTTTTTGAAAGATTTTTTTCCTAATTTTCAAATATTCACAGTTTGGGACGAACTCCAAAGTTCGTCCCAGATCTGGGACAATTTTGATCAGTTCGTCCCAGATCTCTATTTTATTAAAATACAAATGTAAACAATAAAAATACGGATGCATGACCTAGACACCTGATCATAATGATGGCCCCAAACATTTTTTCCACTCTATATTTTGGGGTTGATAATTTTTTTTTACAAAAATTTAAATAATCATTTTCAAAATTTAAAAATCCTGAAAATATTAGCTAAAAAAATAATATCGTGTCATCATTATGATCATAAGATCGATACGAGCGCATAGAAATTTATTCCGCGCCAATCCGAGTTCTATAGGTCAAGTTTTTATTTTTTAAAAGATTTTTTTTTGAATTTTCAAATATTCACAGTTTGGGACGAACTCCAAAGTTCGTCCCAGATCTGGGACGAATTCTGGAGTTCGTCCCAGATCTCTAATTTTATTAAATTACAAAAGTAAACAATAAAAATACGGATGCATGACCTAGACACCTCAGAATGACACGAAACTAGTTCCTATACGTTCGTATCGATCTCCTGATCGTAATGAAGGTCCCAAACATTTTTTCCACTCTATATTTTGGGGTTCATAATTTTTTTATCAAAAATTTAAATAATCATTTTCAAAAATTAAAAAACCTGAAAATATTAGCTAAAAAAATAATATCGTGTCATCATTATGATCATATGATCGATACGAGCGCAGAGAAATTTGTTCCGCGCCAATCCGAGTTCTATAAGTCAAGTTTTCATTTTTTGAAAGATTTTTTTCCTAATTTTTAAATATTCACAGTTTGGGACGAACTCCAAAGTTCGTCCCAGATCTGGGACGAATTTTGGAGTTCGTCCCAGATCTCTAATTTTATTAAAATACAAAAGTAAACAATAAAAATACGGATGCATGACCTAGACACCTCAGAATGACACGAAACCAGTTCCTATGCGTTCCTATCGATCTCCTGATCATAATGAAGGCCCCAAAAAATTTTTCCACTCTATATTTTGGGGTTCATAAATTTTTTTATCAAAAATTTAAATAATCAATTTCAAAAATTAAAAAACCCAAAAATATTAGCTAAAAAATTAATATCGTGTCATCATTATGATCATAAGATCGATACGAGCGCATAGAAATTTGTTCCGCGCCAATCCGAGTTCTATAGGTCAAGTTTTCATTTTTTGAAAGATTTTTTTCCTAATTTTCAAATATTCACAGTTTGGGACGAACTCCAAAGTTCGTCCCAGATCTGGGACGAATTCTGGAGTTCGTCCCAGATCTCTAATTTTATTAAATTACAAAAGTAAACAATAAAAATACGGATGCATGACCTAGACACCTCAGAATGACACGAAACCATTTCCTATGCGTTCGTATCGATCTCCTGATCGCAATGATGGATCCAAACATTTTTTCCACTCTATATTTTGGGGTTGATAATTTTTTTTTTCAAAAATTTAAATAATCATTTTCAAAATTAAAAAAACCAGAGAATATTAGCTAAAAATATAATATCGTGTCATCATTATGATCATAAGATCGATACGAGCGCATAGAAATTTGTTCCGTACCAATCCGAGTTCTATAGGTCAAGTTTTCATTTTTTGAAAGATTTTTTTCCTAATTTTCAAATATTCACAGTTTGGGACGAACTCCAAAGTTCGTCCCAGATCTGGGACGAATTCTGGAGTTCGTCCCAGATATCTAATTTTATTAAATTACAAAAGTAAACAATAAAAATACGGATGCATGACCTAGACACCTCAGAATGACACGAAACCAGTTCCTATGCGTTCGTATCGATCTCCTGATCGCAATGATGGTCCCAAACATTTTTTCCACTCTATATTTTGGGGTTTAAAAATTTTTTATCAACAATTAAAATATTCATTTTCAAATTTTAAAAAACCCAAAAATATTAGTTAAAAAAATAATTTCGTGTCGTCATTATGATCATAAGATCGATACGAATGTATAGAAATTTGTTTCGAGAAAAGAAAGCTTCTTGCGAATCCTTCGCTACTTGTCTTAAAAACAGTAAATTAGGGACGAATTTGAAATTTCGTCCCTAAATTGCGTTAAATTTGGCGACAAATATATATTCGTTGCCAATTAGCAACAAATCCAGAGATTTGTCGCAAAATTGCATAAATTTTCCAACGAAATTTAGATTTTGACGCTGATTGGCAACGAATTCTGCGACGAAAATATATTTGTTGTTAATATCCGACGAATTTATTTCGTTGCTATTTTAGTTGCTAATTAGCGACAAATTTGTTTTTCGTTGCAAATGCTGTTGCAAATTTGCAACGAATATTATTCGTTGCAAATTTTCGTCCCTAAATTACAGTTTTTTTGTAGTGTGATGTGAAGCTCCATAATCAAGGATCTAGATAGGGGAACGTATACCTGAGGTATCACTAGAGGGCAACCCTATGTGAAAAGAGGCATACATGACATATGACTGAGATGTAAGGAACTTCTTAAACTATTTGGTAAGAGCAGTGATTATGACATTGGATTATTGAGTCACTCCGGAGTCTGTAAGAGAAATTGTTGTTGCCATATTGGGTGCTCAAGGTGGTAAAAGGCGAATACGTTCTCCCCCACCCAGCGCCCCGCCTACCCGTCCCAGAGCTAACACGAAGGAGGCAAATCATTAGTGACTATTAGCCTTTGGAATAATGACCATATATATTGGGTACTCAAGGTTTAAGGAATCGTTGTTGTGATTGACTACCAGATTTCCATGGAGATAGCAGAATCAATATGGTCACTTGGCAACCGAAAAATGTGACTATTAAAAAGTTGGGTTTACAAAGGAAATTGTCACATTTTTTAGTCACATTTTTTTAGCAGAATCATTAAATACAACCTGAGTGTATTATATTGTACCATATGTCGGATTTTTTTTGGCAGAATTATTAGTCCTTTAAGGTCACCTGACAACCTGTCTACCATATGACTAGTAAATTGTATTGTAAAAACTTAAGTTTACAAAAGAAAATGAAATATAAATAGATAATTAAATAATAACAAAAAATTAATCTACCTTTATATAATAATAATTTATCATATATTAATAAATTTATAGTCGACCACTAAATGACTAGAGGATGTGCGAAATTTTCTGCTTAAGGATAAATATCCGTCGAAAATTGATCCCTTGATCTCCTACTATTGTACCTACCAAAGGTAGGAAAGAAACTAATCGTTCACTATTATTATTTTCATATGAACTTTTTAAGCTTTAAGATGGTTTTTTATACGCATACAATTTAATATTTCTGCACTTCGTTGCTCATCTCGGATGCCTCTCACGGTTGACACCACAACCCTAAAATCAAACATGGAATCTCACCGCCCTAGACATTGTTGATAGTTTTTTCTCTTGATCGAACCTACATGAGTTAACATGTACAAGAAGGCGTCAGGAGTTCTGCCGGTTAAATCCTCTGATTTCTCAAGTCATTAGAATGTTATAGAAGATTAAAAAATAACAATGAAAAAGAAAGTAGAGAGATTAAAGTTAGATTATCAGGTCATTGATTGAAGAATTATATCATTGACTTCACTATTTACAGAAGTTTGTTGTCCCAAATCTTAATGGTTAATTGGATCCTACAAAGTACGAGTCATGCATGGTTATACCTAATTATAATTCACATAACAAATATAGGAAGTTAGCTTAAATTAGGAACATAATTAACTCCTACATTAAGCTATGAATAAGTAATAATTTATTTTAACACGCTGTAACAATTATGATATGTTACAACTGCTTCAACAACAATTAGGGTTTTTTTTTCCACCATTAAATAAACTCATAAATTTAGCTTAAGAAATGTAATTATGGTGGTTCATCTCGTTGGAATTAGACTATGAACTCATTTTAATTAAGTTTAAATTGGTTTTTGCTTTTATAGTTCAACGGAAGGGTATTAAATTATTATCTAGTACTTACATTTCAATCTCTAATTATAAGACATTTATAGTTATTTTTTTCTAAATAAGATGTGTAATTATGAGATGTTAAAACATTTTCTAATTGATCATAAAAAATTTGTATGGGATCAATTGTCCCAAATTCGGTATTATCTTATTTATCATTTTATTTGTTTAGACTTTGATTTGAGATTGAACCAATGTTGTCAAAACCGTTTCGTGCATCGTTTCATTTTTCTTACTGAAACGGTATATTTCGGCACCGGCTTGTTTCGGTGCACCATTTCGGAGTGCACCGTTATAACTAAAATATCCATAATTATGATTCATACACACAAAATACACATATTTTTCATACATTCCATTGATAATAATATTTAACAACACTACTTATATTGTTCATATATTTCACATAATAATATTTATATTGTTCATGCATGCACATAGTAGTAATATTATCTAAGCATTTATAAAAACTACTAATGGTTAAAAGTTCAATATGTAGACAAATAAGCTACTAATCATCATTAAATACATAATAGAAGGATCAAAATCTTGTATAGGTGCAATATAATCATCTCCTTCATTATCATCTTGTATAGGTGCAATACGATTTCTAAGATCGATGCAGATATGCAAATATGAAAAACATAATTCGAAGGATGTCTTGCTCAGCAAGCCATTGAAAATTTGGTCTGCTTTTCAGTTTTCTCTCTCTCCCTGCTTGTTGAGTACATGTGCCGGTTTGATTCCGAAATTTCATCTAAAATCGGTGTTTCGGATATTTCGGCCGGAATCAGCCGAAACCGAGCGATACAAATCCCGGTGCGATATCTTAATCATGTTGTTTCGTTCAAAGGGTCATTTCGCACCGTTTCGGCGGTGCCGGCCGGAACGGTACGATTTTGACAACACTGGATTGAACTAGTCTAAATGAACCCGGTTCATTTAAAAAACCCTAATTCCAATGGATTCAGTTGCACCGGTCGGGAGCCGCCGCCTCCTTCCTTTCCCCGGCCCGCGATCTCTCCCTCCCCCTCTTTATATAGTCTCTTGCGTCACATCTTCTCGTTCGCCCTTTCTCTCTGCCGCCTTTCCAGCACTCCCCCCTCGTGTTCCTCGGCGATGAATGGTCTCATGCTGGCTAGGGTTATTGTCGTGGAGGCGCTGCTGTGTTGGTGTCTGGCCAAGTGATGTCGCCAGCAGATCCAACTGCTAAGGATTTAATCGTTGATTCGTGTGCAGATGGTGGATCTGGTTCTTGTTTACACATGCTCTTGGTCGGGCCATACGATAGCATCTAGTGGTCTTGTGTGCCTTCCATTTTGGTGATCATTTTTCTTGTTTGTTAGACTTGATCAATCAATGGATTTCTCCATGACAACCAAAGGGTTTTTTTTTTTTTGTTATTTTGCGACTGGAGGAAAATGATGCATGTGAAGATCTACTAAATGCTTCTTCTACGCATCACTTCTCTTGGTTTAAGCTTCGCCTTCCTCATTGCCTCAGTCTTGGTTTATCTCGGATTTCTGAGTCTACATAACCTGTCTACCTATTATAAAAAAAGTGATATCTTTTTGCTGCATTGTACCAAGATCAGGTTTGTTTATTGCTTCCTTGGTCTTGGAATTGCCGGAGTCGGCTGTAGCAACATCAATGCAAGGGAAGAAAACTGGTCGATTTGCCATCACATTTTCAGTTGACATTTCGCTTACCAAACTTCTCATATCATTTTATTGATCATTTTCTAGGAAAAGTAATCAATTTTTCTTCGTTTTTTTTGTGAATATATGAAAAGGAAAATGGTACATGTGTCAGCCATTGTTGGAGGCCTTTCTGTGTGTTTTCTCAGCTTCTGATAACGAGTATCTCTATTTTTTCACTTTCTGTCAACTACTGTTTGTTTCGCCAATTGTTAGCCATTTCTGCTACATATGTACCAAGATTATATTTCATTTGTTGCTTTCCTGGTCTTCAAATTGTAGTTGGGCTGTAGCAATAACGATCAATGGGAAGAAAGCTGGTCAAATTGCAATGAATTTTTTCCATTGACCTTTTGCTTATAGAACCTACCATATCATTGTTAAGTTTGAGATCTTTTTGCTTCATTGTACCGAGATCAAGGTTTGTTTATTGCCTACTTGGTCTTGAAATTGCCGGAGTCGGCTGTAGCAATAGCAAGATAAGGGAAGAAAACTGGTCGATTTGCCATCACATTTTCAGTTGACATTTCGCTTACCAAACTTCCCATATCATTTTATTGATAATTTTCAGGAAAAGTAATCAATTTGTCTCTGTTTTTTTTGTGAATATATAAAAGGGAAAATAGAAAAATGGTAAATGTGTCAGCCATTGTTGGAGGCCTTTCTGAGTGTTTCCTCAACTTCTAATAACGAATTTCTCTATTATTTCACTTGTTGTTGACTACAGTTTGTTAACAATAACAATTGGTAGCTATTTCTTTTACATTTGTACCAAGATTATGTTTCACTTGTTGCTTTCCTAATCTTCAAATTGTTGTGGGGCTGTAGCAATAACAATCAATGGGAAGAAAGCTGGTTAATTTGCCATGATTTTTTCCATTGCCCTTTTGCTTATAGAAGTTACCATATCATTGTTAAGTTTGAGATCTTTTTGCTACATTGTACCGAGATCAAGGTTTGTTTATTGCTTCCTTGGACTTGAAATTGCCAGAGTCGGCTGTAGCAACAGTGATTTAAGGGAAGAAAACTGGTCGATTTGCCATCACATTTTT
This sequence comes from Zingiber officinale, assembly GCF_018446385.1. Lineage (NCBI taxonomy): Eukaryota > Viridiplantae > Streptophyta > Magnoliopsida > Zingiberales > Zingiberaceae > Zingiber > Zingiber officinale. The sequence goes on along the minus strand of NC_056006.1, from coordinate 13,020,228 downwards.
GGTTGACATTTCGCTTACCTAACTTCCCATATCATTTATTTGCTAATTTTCTAGGAAAAATAATCAATTTTTCTTTTGGTTTTTTGTGAATATATGAAAGGGAAAATAGGAAAATGTGTCAGCTTTTGTTGGAGGTCTTTATGATTGTTTCCTCAACGTCTAATAGTGAATTTCTCAATTATTTAACTTTTGTCAACTACTGTTTGTTTTATCAATTGTTAGCTATTTCTGCTACATTTGTAACAAGATTATATTTCATTTGTTGCTTTCCTGGTCTTCAAATTGTCATTGGCCGTTGGCCTTTTGCTTATCAAACTTATCAATTTTTTCGTGAATATATAAAAGATAAAATAGGAAAATAGTAAATGTGTCAGTCATTGTTTTGGAGGCCTTTCTGTGTGTTTCCTCATTGTACCAGTATTATATTTCATTGTTGTTTAGAGAATTTTTTTTGGTCTTATTTTGTGATTAATGAGAAGGGAAGAAGAGGAAAATGGTGCAAGCATCAGCCATTATTAGAGGCCCTTCTTGTATATGAAGAGTTATTTAACTCGGTTATGCTCCAAGCAAGCTGTTTTGATCTCTACAGCTTGTTTGTTGCTATACCTACAATTATTTTGCATTTTATTTGAACGCCTTTGTTCTTATTGGATTTACAAAATTTTAAGGATTTAACTAACATTTCAATATGGTATCATCTCCCCAATTTCTGGGGTTTATTCTGGCTTTGTTCTTTATTAAGGTTCATTTATTGCTTTCGTTTCAGGAAAATTAGTTTTGTTTTTTTGTTGTTTGCTGCTATATGTAAGGGGAAGAAGAAAATACTAGCACATTGCCTGTTCCTACTCATGGGCCTTTCTACAACCACATCGAGGTAACAGTTTCTGCTAGGCTGCAACTCGTGGTGTTTCTTCTGTCTACTCCACAATCGTCTCCTGTTCCACATCATGCAACACTGGTTTGGTATGTTAGAGAGAGAATAACTGCCACAAGATTTGTTGTTTGTGTTGTTGCATTTGCAAGTGGCCTTTACTGTGAATCACTTTTTCTTACGTAAACTCATCAGCTTTTGTCTAATTATAAAATTTCATTAATGTAGGCATTCATATTTGGTTTGCTGACTGTCAACATGTGTTCATCTATTTCAGCAATGCCATATCTGAAATTTTGGCTGTAAGCTAACGAGGACCTTATGCGGAGCTTGTGTTCGCGATCGCAATCTTCTCAACTAGTTCTTACACCATATCGAAAACTACAAAATGGCTAGCATTATTTGTCGCTCGAATATGAATCATATGGCTGGCAAGAAACAACTGGATCCTTATTACATACCGTTGTTCTATGTCACTTACTAGGTTAATTTGTTCTTCATGTAAGCAATACTGATCTTGCAATTTTTTATGACCCTTTTTGTTATCATGCCCAATCCATTTCTTATAGGGTTAGTTTATACGGGTTTTTATCGAATGCGTAAGTTTTTAAAATTTTTAAGTTGCATTGAGTAGCTTTAAAATTATTAAATTATGTATTTATTTTATTTTTCTCCTATTAATTTTTTATTTTATTTTGGATCGAAATGTTATAATTTTAAATAATTGATTTTTTAAAATTAATTGACTGATTTTTTTTATTAAAATAGCTGATATCTGTCTTTGAATTAATATGAATTTTTTTTTTTTTGTTTTGATTATCTTTTTATTATATTTTTGCTTAAATATTAATATAATGCTTTGTACATTTGTCGATTTTAACTAAAAGCATGGTTCAAATATTTGAAAATTTTAATTCATCTTAACTAATGGATTAAATTACATTGGATTAACATAAAATGAGATTCTATATGTACAATTAGGTCTCCATTTTCCTTATTATATATTATCAAATATCAATCTAGTTCTCCATTCTGCTTATTATATATTATCAAATATCATTTGATTCAATATAAAAATAATATTTTTTTAATATAAAAATAATATTTTTTTAATATAAAAATATTTAAAAAATTTAATTCGTATTTAAAAATTATTGTACTTAATATAATAGGTTAATTTGATATTTAAAGATATAGATTTAATCAAAAGAATTAAACAAATAGAATTTAGTTATTATTAAATAAATAATAAAATAATTTTTAGTTGGTATTGTATGGTTGTAAGTTCGGTTTTAATATTCACTAAAAACTAAGTTTTCAAAAAAGCAATTAAAACTTCATAGAGACACAACTATAGAATCAGGAATTGTAAAGAGATACAACTATGGAATCAGGAATTTTTCCTTTTATTTTTTTAGATTAATTTTTATTTATCCAATGTTATTTTATAGATTCAAATTAAACGGAAAAAATGATCGTTTGATCCATCAATTATATTTTTTTTAAACATGAATTGAATTTTTTAAATATATTGTGTTCAAAAAATTATTACTCTCAATATATTGAGTCAAATTGATATTTTATTACATAAATATAATTAGGAGAGAAAGAAGAACACATAGGAACCAATTTCATGTCAATCTGAAATCATTTGCTCCATCAGTCGATTTTGGACAAAATTAGTTGTATTAAACATCAAATTGATGTTTGAGAGTATGAATATAATCAGGAGAGATAGTCGAATACATAAGAATTAGTTTCATGTCAATCTTAGGTCATTTGGTCCATCAATCAATTTTATCTAAAATTGACTTTAATATTTTTTTTTTAAAAAAAATAAATCAGTCGATTGATTTGCTCAAAATTTTTGACGTTTCGGAACATAGCGAAATTGATTCGCCTGATCCAAAAAATCAGTTGATTGATAAGGGTAAAATGAAATATGGATACGTAATTTGATAATTTTAAAATTATTCTATGTGATTTGATAATTTTGAAAATTTACATACGTGGTGTTGAGTCGCGTTGGGCGAGTAGAAGGCGGTTGAATAGTCCTGCAAAAAAAAGAAAACTACCCTTCTCGGATTTTGAAAATAACACTTGCATTAATTTAAAAGAAATAAACTAAAAGAGTAGAGGCAAGGGAGTTTATTTGTTTACAAACGGGGAGGTTGTTAATCCAAGGAGAATGAAGCGCAATAGATATCTCCTTTCGGGTGGAGAAGCCTCTTATAACATTCAAGCATAGAGAAAATAATAAGTTAAACTAACAATGAAAACATACAAATGTTGTAATCAAAATTGCTTGTCTTATTGAGCTTATTGGACCAAGGCTATATTTATAGCCTTGGTCAGGGCGCCTGTAAGGGTTCTAGGCACTTGGGAGGGGATAAAACTTTATCCCTCCTCGCATAGATCGTATTTGATCGCGATCTAGATGAAATCCAGGTCCGGGCGCATGGAAGGGTTCCAAGCGCCCGGACTGGTCCGGGAGCTCGGAATGGTTCCAGGAGCCCCGGACTGGTCCGAGTGCTCGGAATGGTTCCGAGCGCCCTGACCAAGAAAGTCAGCAGAGTTGATTTTTTTCGGTTCGGGCCTTCTGCTCCGGTTCAGCTCGACTCGGTTTGAGTCTTCCACTCCGGCTCCGCTTGCTTGGGTGATCTCAGTCATCCGGAATAGGGCTCACCCGAACCCAACTTCCGGCTTTCTCGAGCAGGCTTCCGCTTTGGCTTCTCGTCCCTCGGAATCGTTGCGTGCTTCCTTCTCGTTCGCCAGCGTACTCATCCGCAACTCTTCGTCCCTTGGACGCACTCTCCCGTGCCGTTCTTCTCGGTAGCTGCGTGTCTTGCTCCGCGAGCAATCTTCCGCTCCAGCTTCTCGTTCTTCGGAAACACCGCACGCTTCCTTCTCGTCTGCCGGTGTACTCTTCCGCAACGCCTCGTACCTCAGACGCACTCTCCTGTGTAGGGATGGCAATTTTCCCCGCGGGTTTGGGGCCCCGCGGGGAAAACCCGAAATGGGGATGGGGATCCCCGATTTTTCGGGGATGGGGCGGGTTTGGAGCGGGTATGGGAATACTATCCCCATCTCCGAACCCGCCCCGAATATTATTATTATTATTATTAATAAATAATAATATGATTTTTTTAAAAAATATTAATAATAGTGTTAATATTAATATTAAATTTTTTGAAAATATTATTAATAATAATATTATTGATATTGATATTAATATTAATATTATCATTAATAATTATTATTAAATAATAATAATAATAATAATATAAATTAAATTTAGAAATGGGACGGGGATGGGGAATCCCCGAACCCGTGGGTTCGGGTTCGGGGAATCCCCGAACCCGAAAAAATAAGAACGGGGCGGGGATGGGAATGACAAACCCGCCCCCGCCCCGCCCCATTGCCATCCCTACTCCCGTGCCGTCCTTCTCGCTAACTGCGTCTTCTGCTTGACTTCCTATGCTTCTAAGCTCATGCACACTTAGACATAAAGTTAAAACACCACATGACCTAACTTAACTTGTTAATTACATCAAAATAATATTCGGGGTTCCAACAATCTCTCCCTTTTTGATGTGAGTAACCGAAGTTAAAATAAGGTAAATAGACATAAGAGTAATGTTGGGACCGATTATGTAGCTAGAGGGGGAGGGGGGGTGAATAACTCGGTGCGCTCGTCGTGCTCTTCGTTGCTTGTTTTTTCAAAGATATGCAGCGAAAAATACAAAGAAAATAAACACAACGCTAACACTAAGGATTTACTTGGTATCCACCTCAAGAAGAGGTGACTAATCCAAGGATCCACACACTCACGCACCCTCCACTATGAAAAACACTCCTTTATGGTAACTACCAAAGGCGGAGAAGCCATACAAGTTCACACTACAAGAAGAAAGGGAAAGGGAACAAAATACAAGTAAGAGCTTACAAGTTTGCACAAGAAAATCCTAATCCTAGATTTATTCTTCTGCTGTAGATCCGCCTCTTGACTTGGACAAACCTCTAAGAACCCTCACGATCTGGTGGTGAGAACTTTGTGGAGAAGCTTTTGAAGCCCTGTGAAGATCTGAGATGAAGTAGTGTTAGTTCTGCCGAGAGAAACGCTCGCCAGCAGCTAAATACGACGCCAACGATTGGATCCCAATCGATCGGATTGCTCCCAATCGATCAGGGAGGCTTTGGATCGATCGACCGATCGATCCAGAGCACCTCTATGCTCTCGGGAATTGCCTGGATCGATCGACCGATCGATCCAGGGCTTATCGCGCGAAATCGCAGCTCCCAATCGATCCACTGATAGATTGGGGGCTCTGGATCGATTGACCGATCGATCCAGGGCTGTTCTGTGCGATCGCGCACTTGTCCCAATCGATCCACTGATCGATTGGGAGGAGGCTTGTCGCGAAGACTCGCCCAATCGATCGGCCGATCGATTGGGCATGAGCCAATCGATCGGCTGATCGATCCAGATCATAATTTCTCCCTAAAATCAAGTCTAAAGCCTCCTAAACCAATATCTGGTCAACCATGACTTGTTGGTTCATCGTGCCTAGCATCCGGTCACCCTTGACCTGCTAGGACACCCTCACCAAGTGTTCGGTCAATCCCTTTGGCCCACTTGGACTTTTCTCCTCGTGTTAAATATCTAGTCAATCCCTTTGACCTACTTGGACTTTCCTCCTCGTGCCAAGTATCCGGCCAATCCCTTTGACCTATTTGGTCTTTCCAACACCAGATGTCCGATCAGCCTTGATCCATCTGGATTTCCTCGTGCCTGACTTCACTCACCAGGACTTCCAACTGCCTAGCTTCACTCACTAGGTCTTTCACCTGGCTTCACTCACCAGGATTTCCAACTGCCTAGCTTCACTCACTAGGTCTTTCACCTGGCTTAACTCACTAGGATTTCCAATTGCCTAGCTTCACTCACTAGGTCTTTCACTTGGTTTCACTCACTAGGATTTCCTTCTGCCTAGCTTCACTCACTAGGACTTTCAATCTGCCTGGCTTCACTCACCAGGACTTTCAATCTGCCTGGCTTCACTCACCAGGACTTTCTTTCTGCATGACTTCACTCACCAGGACTTTCCAGTCAACCTTGACCTACTTGACTCTTCTTCACAATCTCCCCACATGAACAATTGCCCCTGCAATCTCCATGTGTTGTTTACATGTATTGTCAAATATCGAAACTCAAACATCAAGACTCGAGCTTGACTTAGTTCAAGCTCAGTCAACTTGGTCAACCTTGACCTGAGGAATATTGCACCAACAATCTCCCCCTTTTTGATGTTTGACAATACCACATTTAAGTTAGGCTAATACCATAGCCTCAACTCCCTTCATGCCACTAGGTAATGAAGGCGTAAGTTAAACCCTATGTTCTCCCCCTAAGAGGGCAAACTTCCTCTTAGATAATAAAGGCCTAACTTAAACCCTTTTATTCTCCCCCTATTGGCACACATCAAAATAAGCAAACTCTCCCCCTGAAGAGTTACCTAACGTTGTTCACAACTTCACTTGTTGCTCACAATCCGATAACGAAGGTCCCATACCCTTCACTATCATTAAATGTTCATCCTTGAGCAGACACCCCTTGAATAACGAAGACATCCACTCTCTATTATTTTCAAATGCTTAACCTTGAGCATTTCCGCGAAAGAATGTTAACCACCTTCCAAGGTGTATGAAAAGTATTTTTTATGTCCTTAAAGAGTAACTCCCCCTAAAGACATGCACGAAACTTCTGTCATTGCACCAACAATAACTTGGAGTCTCTAAACCTTTAGGAAACCCAAAATTAGAAGTTTTGAGGTTCATAAATTCAATAATGAAACCAAATCTCAATCTAAACTTCGACTTAGTCTTCCTTAACCAATCCATCCTTGTTTTCATTATGAAAACTCCCCTTAAATGTGTATAAATATGTTTTGAGGGGTTTGGAATGGTTACCTAGACTAAAGATGGTCCAAAATGTTGAAATCAGGTTTTACCAGCCAAAATCAGTATTCCCAATCGATTGGAGTTGGGTCCCAATCGATTGAACCTACTTGAATCGATCCACTGATCGATTCAGGAAGGCTGAATCGATCAATGGATCGATCTAGGAAGCTTCTGTTCGCGAGAAGCTTGCTCTCAATCGATCACCCGATAGATTGAGACCCTTCAATCGATCGGGTGATCGATTGAAGCTCTGAAAAAGATGAAATTCCATTTCAGTCAATTTCAGAAACCCCTAGAAAAATCTATAAAATTTCAAAAATCATAAAAATTGTTGTAGACATTATTTAGGGCATATAGTTTCATGGAAAAATAGTTTTATAAGAAAATACTTCACATTTTCAAAAATTGACACAAACTTGAAAACTTGTAAACACTTTAGTGTTTTCTTCAAGTTTGTGCTCAACTATTCAATGATGATTACTATCAAAAGATAGCCTTCACCAAGGTTTTCCAAAAGAATTTTAAAAAGATTTTCAAAACCAATATCCAACCATGTTCCTTGGGCTTAATGCACATGACTTGTACATTAGCTTTCCCAATGATTGGAAACCACATAACTATGTGTTTGATGAATCTAAAAACTTAAAAGAATGTACTAAATCAACATCTTGAGTTTTGTTCATCATCCTAACATCTCACTTGTATTTAATGTGTATGAAACCACATATAAGTCACCTTATAGTTCTTGGTGAGATGTAAACTTTGGTTTTGCCCTATTCTAGGGATCATGCATATTTATCTAGGCATTTTGAGGTGATGAACATCTGCCAAGGATGTTACTTGTTAATAAATGCCATTACTCCTTAATTTGCAAGGAAATAAAAGTAATGCATGATATGTCATGACATACATCAAAAAGAAATAATTTTCAAAAGAAAATATCCTATAACTACATGATGTATGTATGACATGATATGGTATTTTTGTGGTTTTCATAATAAAATATGAATGCAAAAATAAACATGATGTCATGACATATGATGGGCAAAAACAAAGCATGACAAGTTTTAGCATTAATGAAATATACCTAGATTACCTATCTAAGTATTCTAAAACCTTAGCTAAATCCTAGATTGCCCAATTTCATCAAGAAAATGCCAAAACCCAATTTTGACATTTTCCTTGCCTTTTTCCTACATTGTGCCAATTTAAATTAAGTATATTCCTCAAAATTTGGCACAAATAACTCCCTCAAAGAGTAACCACTTTAAGTTAAGGCATAAATTGCCTTTAATTTCCTAAGAACATACAAAAATCCCAACTTGGTAGTTCTTTTGATTTTCCCTATTTGTGTCTCTTAGAATATCATCCAATTTCTCAAAATGTGATATATTTTAATTTACTCTTCTCAAGAGTAAATATATACCCCTTATCATTTTCAAAGGTTAATAATAACCTTGAAAATGCTCTCCGAGTGTCAACTTCATCAAAGTTGGGTTAACTACCCTTCTAATCAGAGTTGACACTCTCTCACCGATTTATGGGGTAAAGAAAATACTCCTAGGAGCCCAAAACCTATTGGTGCTCCTTGGATGCTCTAGGTATTCACTAGGGATAACTTCCCTAGATACCTTCCTAGTGACCTTGTTAGACTTCTTAGAAGCCTTGGTCATACTTTCTAGGTCAACCCTAGGGATTTCTTCCCTTGTGACCTTGTTTGTGACTTTCTTAGACTTCTTAGAAGTCTTAGTCACGTTTGTTGCAAAAATACTTCTAGGGATAACTTCCCTTGTATTTTTGACTTGATCACTTGACCTAGGGTTGATTTCATAACTATATGAAACCCTATGGTAAGAGATTACATCCTTCTTAGTCTTAAGTTTGTATCCCAAACCTCTATGACCCTTGGATGACCATTGTTGTACTCCTAGACCTAGGTTTTGCTCATTTTGCCCTTTTAGGATATTTTCCATCCTTTTTAGGGTCTTTTCCATTTTATCAAGTCTTGACCTCAAGACTTGATTTTCTATCATTAAATGCTTAGTTTTTGGGTTTTCATTAAATCCATGAGCATTTTTATTTCTAAACCTATAACTAAAACCCCTAGTTTTCTTGCCTAGATTTTCATTTACCTTCATAACCCTAGGTGTGGTAGTTTTAGCATGAAGAACTACATGTTTTTCTTTAATGCTATCATGCTTTCTATTTTCATGGTAAATAACATTAAAATGATACAAACTTGAATTAGCATGCTTTTTACCATTATTTAAAGGAGTAGACTCAATAAATGATATCTTTCTTTTTATCTTGGAGGCTCCCCCTTGAGTTGTGCTTCCTCCATGAGCCTTGACCGCTTTCTTCCCCTTAGGACATTGGCTCCGGTAATATCCTTTTTGATTGCAAGATAAGCACACAATGTGCTCCTTGCTCTTCTTTGTTGTGGGGACGGTCTCCTTGAGCTTCTCCTTGCCCTTTAATGCCACTTGGCCCTTCTTCTTGGCCAATTTGGGGCACTTGCTCTTGTAGTGCCCATGTTCCCTACACTCAAAACATATAATATGATTTTTATTTTTAATTGAAATATTTATACCTTCATGTGTAGGGATGACATCTTCTCCTTTTGATCCGGAGGTAGAAACTTCCTCTTCATCTGACAATGATGCTCCTCCAATAGATTTGACTTGACTTGTGGAGGTGGAATCTTCTTCATCCTCTTCTTCTCTTGACCCGGATGTGGAGACTTCTCCTTCTTCTTGATCCGGTGTCAATGAAAGTTGCTCCCCCTCAATCCTAGAAGTGGAGACTTCTTCATCTTCGTCTTGTATATTGAACAAAGAGTATGCTCCCTCTTTGTCCTTTTCATTGTACTCGTTTGAAGATGAAGCTTCTTGGACTTCTTTTTCGGAAGTTGAGCATCTCTCAACCTCGGAGTCCTCCTCCTCTTGGTCTTGCTCCAATGAGTCACCCTCTTTGGTACAGTGGAGGGTTCTTCATGAAGCAATGCCAATTTGCTCCATAGCTTTTTGGCATCTTCAAATTCTCCAATTTTCTCCAAGATGTTGCTCGGCAATAGATTGACCAAAAGCTTGGTCACTTTGTCATTGGCCTCACACCTTTGGATTTGTTTTTGGCTTCACTTGCTTCTCTTGAGAATTTTGCCCTTTGAATTCTTTGGAGCTTCGAAGCCTTCCATGAGAGCAAACCATTGCTCTATCTCCATCATCAAGAAATTTTCGATCCTTGATTTCCAAAGATCGAAACTTGTTGAAACGAATGATGGAGGCAGCCTTGTACCAAATCCAAGCCCGTCTTGGAATTCCATGTTGAAGTTGAGCTTGAAGAGATCTTTGACTTGAAGAATTTTGCTCCAACTTCTTCACCCTCTAGCTCTTTGCCCCTTCCGACGATGATTCCGGTGAAGAGCAACCTGCTCTGATACCACTTGTTGGGACCGATTATGTAGCTAGAAGGGGGGGGGGGGTGAATAACTCGGTGCGCTCGTCGTGCTCTTCGTTGCTTGTTTCTTCAAAGATATGCAGCGAAAAATACAAAGAAAACAAACACAACGCTAACACTAAGGATTTACTTGGTATCCACCTCAAGAAGAGGTGACTAATCCAAGGATCCACACACTCACGCACCCTCCACTATGAAAAATACTCCTTTATGGTAACTACCAAAGGCGGAGAAGTCATACAAGTTCACACTACAAGAAGAAAGGGAAAGGGAATAAAATACAAGCAAGAGCTTACAAGTTTGCACAAGAAAACCCTAATCCTAGATTTATTCTTCTGCTGTAGATCCGCCTCTTGACTTGGACAAACCTCCAAAAACCCTCAAGATCTGGCGGTGAGAACTTTGTGGAGAAGCTTTTGAAGCCCTGTGAAGATCTGAGATGAAGTAGTGTTAGTTCTGCCGAGAGAAACGCTCACCAACAGCTAAATACGACGCCAACGATTGGATCCCAATCGATCGGATTGCTCCCAATCGATCGGGGAGACTTTGGATCGATCGACCGATCGATCCAGAGCACCTCTATGCTCTCGGGAATTGCCTGGATCGATCGACCGATCGATCCAGGGCTTATCGCGCGAAATCGCAGCTCCCAATCGATCCACTGATAGATTGGGGGCTCTGGATCGATCGACCGATCGATCCAGGGCTGTTCTGTGCGATCGCGCACTTGTCCCAATCGATCCACTGATCGATTGGGAGGAGGCTTGTCGCGAAGACTCGCCCAATCGATTGGCCGATCGATTGGGCATGAGCCAATCGATCGGCTGATCGATCTAGATCATGATTTCTCCCTAAAATCAAGTCTAAAGCCTCCTAAACCAACATCTAGTCAACCATGACTTGTTGGTTCATCGTGCCTAGCATCCGGTCACCCTTGATCTGCTAGGACACCCTCACCAAGTGTTCGGTCAATTCCTTTGGCCCACTTAGACTTTTCTCCTCGTGCCAAGTATCCAGTCAATCCCTTTGACCTACTTGGACTTCCTCCTCGTGCCAAGTATCCGGTCAATCCCTTTGACCTACTTGGTCTTTCCAACACCAGATGTTTGATCAGCCTTGATCCATCTGGATTTCCTCGTGCCTAGCTTCACTCACCAGGACTTCCAACTGCCTAGCTTCACTCAATAGGTCTTTCACCTGACTTCACTCACCAGGATTTCCAACTGCCTAGCTTCACTCACTAGGTCTTTCACCTGGATTCACTCACCAGGATTTCCAACTTCCTAGTTTCACTCACTAAGTCTTTCACCTAACTTCACTCACTAGGACTTTCAATCTGCCTGGCTTCACTCACAAGGACTTCCAATCTGCCTGGCTTCACTCACCAGGACTTTCCTTCTGCCTGGCTTCACTCACCAGGACTTTCCAGTCAAGTATCAAGTCAACCTTAACCTACTTGACTCTTCTTCACAATCTCCCCACATGAACAATTGCCCCTGCAATCTCCATGTGTTGTTTACATGTATTGTCAAACATCGAAACCCAAACATCAAGACTTGAGCTTGACTTAGTCCAAGCTCAGTCAACTTGGTCAACCTTGACCCGAGGAATATTGCACCAACAAGTAATATAACTAATATTGCAATAAAGTACAAAAAAGATAGAAAAATTGTAGTCTACCTCCCCCTAGACTTATATTCTTCCTTCTCCCCTTTGATTACATAAAAAATGGGTTTTAAAAACAATCCAAGGGTAATAATTTGAAAAATTATTTTGATATTACTAAAAATTTACAATTATTTTCAAAGAAATTTATAAGTAAAAATGTTTAAAAATCATTTTAAAGCATTATTTACTTTCAATATTTTATCAGTAAACTAATTAAATATTTTATTTCAATATTTTGTCTTCTAGGCAGTGGCGAGGCACTAGGCCTTCTTGGTTATTGGAGCAACAACTACTTTCTTAGACAAAGTCTCATAAAGAAATTAGTTGTTTAATTTTCTTACTGAAAGCGCTAAGTCTAATTCACAGTTTAGGTTAGTAATGTTTAAATTTCCATTTTAGTGTGTCATAATTTCTCAAATTTAAAGCAGGAAATTTTAAACATGCAGAAAATTATATTTGTCTCTTTAAAATGTCATTTTCTCTTGTTAGTTTGTTGAGATTCTTTAATCAACAATCTATTGCTAGAGTTTATTTAAACTCACTATTATTTGTTTTATTTTTAATTTCTAATTCATAAACATGTTTCGATAATATAATTTTTAACTCGAAAAAATCTTTCGACAGTATTTTAACAGAACTAAGCAATTGGTCAGGAGGTGGAGACTGTACCTGACTTACCTTGTCGACTTTTGATGCTCCCCCTGTTGAGCTGCTTTCTTTCGAAGACTCTCCCCCTTCATCGATGCTTATCTAGGATGAGTTTTCTGTGTCCTCGGGATGAAATTCGGCTGTTAGGGTTGTCCCGACAATTTCCTCCGTCTCGGATTTTTCTGACGACGGCTCGATGTCCATCGAGTAGTCGACTTCAAATGGTTCTTCGTAGAGCTTCAAGAACTTTTCCTAAAGTTCTTTCGCGCTTCTGTATTTTCCGACTCTTTCGAGATCCTGGGTAGGTAGTACACTCAGAAGGCGGGATTTAGTCTTACTGTTTGTCATGAATTCATCGCGTTGCTCGTCAGTCCATTGATGCTTCTCAAGTTCTTCTCCTTTTGTATCCTTTGGAGCTTCATAACCATACGTCATTATTAATAACATATTAAAATCAGTTTTAAAATAAACCTGCATTCGTTGCTTCCAAAAAGCGAACTCCCCCTCGAACGTTGGTGGGTAGATGTTCGTTCTGGCCATCTCGTTGCTTCAGTCGGCGGTTAGTCCTCTTGAGGCGTCCTTGCTTTGATATCACTTGTTGGGTCGCATTGACCAGCTAAAAGGGGGGTTGAATAGCCCTGGAAAAAAAGAAAACTACCCTTCTCGGACTTTCAAAATAACACTTACATTAATTTAAAAGCAATAAACTAAAAAAGTAGAGGTAAGGGAGTTTACTTAGTTACAACCGGGGAAATTGTTAATCCAAGAAGAATGAAGCGCAATAGATATCTCCTTTTGGGCGGAGAAGCCTCTTACATCATTCAAGCACAGAGAAAATAAGAAACTAAACTAACAATGAAAGTATACAAATATTGTAATCAGAATTGCTTGTCTTATTGAGCTTCTTGGACCAAGGCTATATTTATAGCCTTGGTCGGAGCGCCTGGAAGGGTTTCGGCGTCTGGGAGGGGATAAAACTTTATCCCTCCTCGCATAGATCGTGTTTGACCGTTATTTGGATGAAATCCAGGTCCGGGCGCTCGGAAGGGTTCCGGGCGCCCTGGACTGGTCCGGACGCCCGGACCAAGAAAGTCAATAGAGTTGACTTTTTTCGGTACATGCCCTCTGCTCCGGTTCAGCTCGCCTCGGTCCGGGTCTTCCGTTCCGGCTCCGCTTGCTTTGGTGATCTTGGCCATCCGGAATAGGGCTCACCCGAACCCAACTTCTGACCTTCTCGAGCAGGCTTCCGCTCCGGCTTCTCGTCCCTCAGAATCGTCACGTGCTTCCTTCTCGTCCGCCAGTGTACTCATCCGCAGCTCTTCATCCCTCGGACGCACTCTCCCGTGTCGACCTTCTCGCTAGCTGCATCTCTTGCTCCCCAAGCAATCTTCCGCTCCAGTTTCTCGTTCCTCGGAAACACCGCACGCTTCCTTCTCGTCCGCTGGTGTACTCTTCCGCAGCGCTTGTCCCTCAGACGCACTCTCTTGTGCCGTCCTTCTCGCTAGCTGCATCTTCTGCTCGACTCTCTGTGCTCCTAAGCTCCTGCACACTTAGATACAAGGTTAAAACACCACAGGACCTAACTTAACTTATTAATCACATCAAAATTATAGGACCGATGCGGCCGGGTAGAAGGGGGGGTTGAATAGCCCTGAAAAATCAAACACAACCCTTTCTCGTACGATTAAGCTAACACATAAAAAATAGATTAAACAGAAAATAAAGCATAAAAACGAGGCACCGAATTTGACTTGGTTACAACCGGGGAGGTTGTTAATCCAAGGATGAAGATCGCACTAAGAGCTCCTTCAGGCGGAGAAGCCTCGTTTAAGCACAGAAAGACAGAAGCTAATCTAAGCAGAGGAAGCACACAAGTGTTGTTTACAATTTCGAACTGATGAAGCTTCCGGACCAAGGCTATATTTATAGCCTTGGTCGGAGCCCTGAAGGGTTCCGGCACTGGGGATAAAATTTATCCCCAACGTTCGGATCGAGATAATTCTCGATCTGGTCAAAATCAATGGTCCGGGCGCGGCCGCCCCGGAGGGGTCCGGGCGCCTGGCGCCCGGACCGAAAGTCAACACGCTTGACTTTTTATCCGGACCGCTTCGGTTCAGTCCCGCCTCGGTCCGGTTCTTCCGCTCCGGATCCGCTTGATTGGGTGATCTCTGACATCCGGAATAGGGCTCACCCGAACCCATCTTCCGGTCTTCTCGAGCGTGCTTCCCTCCGGCTTCTCGTCCCTCGGAATTGCCGCGTGTCCCTTCTCGTCCACCAGCGTACTCATCCGCAGACTTCGTCCTTCGATCGCACCCCGTGCCGACCTTCGCGCTAGCTGCGTCTCTTGCTCCCCGAGCAATCTTCCGCTCCGGCTTTCGTACCTCGGAACCAACCTTGGGGTTCCAACAATCTCCCCCTTTTTGGTGTGATCAACCCAAGTTAAGCTAGGGTTAACTAGACAAAAAATAAACTAACTAAATTTACAATTTAGTGCACAAAGATAGAAAAAAATAGTTTTAGGCTACCTCCCCCTAGACTTATACTTATCCTTCTCCCCCTTTGATCACAAAAAAATGGGGTTCCAAAAAAAATCTAAGGGTTAAAGACTTAGAAAATTTTGAAAAGCTACCTTTAAAAAAAATTCTAAGTAAAACTTAATTTTTGCAATCAATAAAACTTAATTAAATATTTTGAAAAATATTTTTGAATCAATAAAAGCAGAAAAAACTCTAAGTAAAATTTTAACTTAGGAAAAAATAATTTTTGAAAATTTTTCAAAAAATAATTTTTGAAAATAGAATTTTAAAAGAAATTAATTATTAAAAAAAATTTATGTCAAAATTTTGAAACATGTTTGAAATAACTTTTTAAAGCATTAAATAATTCTAGTATTAATGCTTTATTAATTAAACATTTATTTCAATGTTTGGCTTCCAGGCAGTGGCGAGGCACTAGGCCTTCTTGGTTATTGGAGCAACAACCACTTTCTAGTCAAAGCCCATAAAGAAATTTTTGTTTAATTTTCTCACTTAAAGCGCTAACTTTGATTTTAAAATTTACACTAAGCAAGATTTAGGAACCCAATAAAGGTTCCAACCTACTGGATTAACTAAAAATTTCTTAGGGACATATTTTCTAGAGATATTTTTAATTTGTCCCTGGTGATATCTATAATACCAATTCAAATTATTGAACCTTCTAAAATTGGTTTTAGATGAGCAAGCAGAGTTTTTCAAGTTTTCTACTTGAATTTTTAAATTTTGAATTTCTAATTTTAATTTTTCATTTTCTAAATTTGATTTATCTAGCATTTCTAACGGACAAGATGTAGCTAATATTGCTTTTAAATCTTTATTTTCATTTTCTAATTTGCAGCAATCTTTTGTTAAAATTTTAATGAATTTAAACATTTTATCAGGAGGAAGAGATCGTACCTCACTTACCTTGTCGATCTCGTTGTCGGTTTCTCCCCCTGAACTGCTGCTCTCTTCGGACGTGGCTCCCCCTTCATCGATGCTTTCGATGCTCATTTCGGAAGAGCTTGACTCGCAGTCGTCGTCTTGATGACTCGCCATTAACGCGAGCCCGGAGAACTCCTCAACTTCCGATTCCGACGACGTATCGTCCCACGTCGCTTTTAGGGCCTTGCGCTTTTGGATAGGCTTCTTACCCTTGTCCTTCCCTTTGTTCTTGAGTTTAGGCAATTGTCCTTGACGTGCCCTTCTTCATCGCAATGGTAGCGGCGGATGGTTCTTTTCTTCTTTCCTGCGGATGGTTAGATTTCCTAGATTTACAAATATTTTAAATCGCCTTACCATCATTACCATTTCCTCGTCGAGAGAAGATTCGACTCAGGTTTCGTCTCTCGAAGCTTTAAGAGCGACATTATTCTTGGGCTCCTTCGACCGCACATCTTGACTCATGCACTTCAAAAGTTGAAAAGAATTCGTCTAATGAAATTTTTTCCAGATCTTTTGAAATGTAAAAGGCATCTACTAGTGATGCCCATTTTGAGTTTCTAGGAAAGGAATTTAGGGCATACCTTAGCGAATCTCGATTACTTACCTTTTCTCCGAGATTCGTAAGTCTAGTGATGAGTTCCTGAATCCTCGAGTGTAGATGTGCAATTGTTTCACCTTCTTCAAATCGGAGGTTTGTAAGCTGGTTACGAAGTAAATCCCGTCTTGCAAGTTTGGCTTCGGATGTTCCTTCGTGTAACTCCAGGAATTTCTCCCAAAGCTCCTTTGCCGAGTTGTAGGTACCGACTCGATTGACTTCTTGTGTTGGAAGTACACTTAGCAGATGGAATTCTGCTTTCTTGTTTGCCACGTGGTCAGCCTGCTCCTTCTTTGACCATTGATTTCTTGCTTTGCCCTCTGGTACTTCATAGCCAAATTCCATTGTTAGTAATAAATCATAATCTGTTTCAAGAAATACCTCCATTCGATTTTTCCAGCTAGTGAAGTCCCCTTCGAATTTTGGTGCGTGGATGTTGGATCCGGCCATCTTGTTGCTTCGTTCGGCGGTTAGTCCTCCTGAAGCGCCTCGGCTCTGATACCACTTGTAGGGGGGGTTGAATAGCCCTGAAAATCAAACACAACCCTTTCTCGTGCGATTAAGCTAACACATAAAAAATAGATTAAACAGAAAATAAAGCATAAAACGAGGCACCGAATTTGACTTGGTTACAACCGGGAGGTTGTTAATCCAAGGATGAAGATCGCACTAAGAGCTCCTTCAAGCGGAGAAGCTTCGTTTACACAGAAAGACAGAAGCTAATCTAAGCAGAGGAAGCACACAAGTGTTGTTTACAATTTCCGAACCGATGAAGAGCTTACGGACCAAGGCTATATTTATAGCCTTGGTGAGCGGAAGGGTTCCGGCACTGGGGAAAATTTATCCCCAACGTTCGGATCGAGATAATTCTCGATCTGGTCAAAATCCCGGCGCCGGAAGGGTTCCGGCGCCGAGGGGTCCGGTCGCGGCGCCGGACCGAAAGTCAACACGCTTGACTTTTTATCCGGGACCGCTCTCTGGTTCAGTCCCGCCTCGGTCCGGTTCTTCCGCTCCGGATCCGCTTGATTGGGTGATCTCGACATTCCGGAAGGGCTCACCGAACCCATCTTCCGGTCTTCTCGAGCGTGCTTCCTCCGCCTCGCCCTCGGAATTGCGTGTCCTTCTCGCCCACCAACAGACTCATCCGCAGACTTCGATCGCACCCGCCGACCTTCGCGCTAGTCGCCTCTTGCTCCCCGAGCAATCTTCCGCTCGGCTTTCGTACCTCGGAACCATCGCGCACTTCCTTCTCGTCCGCGGTGTACTCTTCCGCGGCCCCTCGTCCCTCCCGTGCCGTCCTTCTCGCTGCGTCTTCCGCTCGAGTACCTGTGCTCCTAAGCTCCTGCACACTTAGACACAAGGTTAGAAAACAACAGAACCTAACTTAACTTGTTGATCACACCAAAACCAACCTTGGGGTTCCAACAAAAATAACCTTTGGGGTTCCAACACGTGGTTCGGAAAAAAATCATAGTTTATAAGCGGTTATTAGTGTAAATCGAGAAGTGAGGAAAATTCTTACGGTGTGTCGTAATTGAGATTTGACATTTAGGTCCTTAATTAATTGTCATCTCCATTGTTCCACTGATTATAGGGTTAGTTTAAATTGGCAATAAAAGATAAAATTGTCATCTAGACGACTCTTCCAAGGTGACATCCCACTTTTTAAAAGGAAAGTAAATCACGGAGGATTTCACCCAACAACAACAATATGTCTAAGGAGGGGTTGATGCAATTAGTAGGATATTTTGTATCCATTGGAAATCGAACTCAGATATACTAACAGTAACAATCAACAATGGGGACCGTAGGGTTTGCTTATGTAAAAAAAAATGATTAAGCAAGTCAAGTAACGTCGAATTTGGGGTGACCAACCTAGCTCTACGGAAGTTTTTCACCGACTATTTGGGTAAATCGAGAAAGTGCATATGGAGGCTTATCCTAACAGTCAATATTCTCATGTCCATTACCATTAAAGAGAAAATTTCTTAATAGTACGTCGGCTGAGTCTCGAACTTTAGATCCCTCATCTATTACTGGAAGACCTAAACCATGACACCCTGTTCTCAGGGTCAAAAAAAAAAAAAAAGTTAACCAAGTCAGGTAACGTCAAACCTAGGGTGACCCGATTCGACTCTACGGAAATTTCTAACTGGCCATATGGGTAAATCAGGGAAATGCATATGGAGACTTATCCTCAACATTCTTAGGTCCGTTATCTATTAAAAAAAATTCTTAATAATATGTTAGTACTTGAATCTTGAACTCTAAATTATTAATTTATCATTGGAGAATCTAACCATTGTATCCTATCATTGGAGGTAAAAAAAATTAATCAGGTCAAATAGCATTGAATTTAAAATGATCGGTCTAATCTTTTCATTAACCATCTGGATAACTCGGTGAAGTGTATCTGTATATGCTAAGACGATACCTTTTCTTCTCGTACGCTCTCCTTCACATCTCCTAGACTTAGTCCATTCTCTTACCTTCCTGTTTTCGAATCCAACGACACTCCTTACCGATCAAACCAATCAACGCATCGGTTAGATATTCCAAACATTTCTTAACCCTTAAAAAAACTTTAAACTCCAAATCTAAACCCTGTTTAAAGTCGACAGTCAAACGGTTACCTTCCCACCCACATCCTTCTGAGCCCTGCCGTTGTCCTGTCTCCTCACTACTCTACTTTCAAAGTCAAACCCGACAGCCCATGATCCACCTTTAATAACACACTTTAAAATACTGCAGTTGCATAATCAAGATCCATTTTTTTTTCTTTTTTTGCCAAAACTAGTAGTTCATCCAAACACATCAAGGAGATACATAATATATTTCAAGGGAACCCAAAACAATGATATCTTTAGCTGAAGAAAATCCAAAGAAAGAAGTAGAAGAAGAAAAAAACAATCCTAGATAGAAAAATCGATCGCCTGGCTTTCCCATGCATGCCGTCGTCGGCCGGTGAGTTCTTCAGCTAGCACTCATGCTTCCCCGAAATGGCCGCTCTTTCAGAAGCCCGAACAGATCAGGAAACCTTGTGGCGAAGACGTAGAGCTTCCATTTTCGGGTTGGATGGAGAAGAAGGGCCGGGAGGAAGAGGAAGGCTGAGATAAGGAAGCAACATGACTAATTAGTAAGTGTGGTGGTTATATACTAACTATTGCTGTTTGGATTAAAGAAATGGATATGAGGGAAGGGAACACATTGGAGAAAATAATGGAGTTGATAATTAGTTAAAGAAAGAGGATGGGGATGGTAGAGCTAGGAATAAGGAGAGGGAGGAAGGGTGTTGCTAAGAAGATGACGAGAGTTTAGTAAACAAGGAGAAAAGTAATGGGTTTCTTTTTCTTTGTCTTGTCTCGATGATTGAAGAAGAAGCTCCAATTGAGGGCTCGAGAATTCAAACCTAACATCATCGAGTTGGAGCCTAGGTGAGGAGTGTAAAATGAACCAAACTGTTGAAATAGTTATTCAAGGTTAACTTGATTTCTTTTTTATACTTTTACATTTTTTAAGTATATTTGGTTGATTAGTGAGTTTGATATTAACAATTTCTTTGTTCATTTTGAGAGCTTGTTTATCTATGTATAAGTTTGATAAGAGGTTAGTTGATATATATGATTTCACAAATTTTGTTCATGGACATTGTTAATGAATATTATTCACAATGCTTGTTCACAAAAATTAATAAGCTGAACAATATATGTGTGTAAACTCATTTATATAGTTTAATAAGTTGTTCAAACATTTTTCATTTAATTGCCTTTGTATATATGGGATGAAGGTCATGGTAAAGTTGTTCAACTTAATCTAGAAGGGGAGAATTGTCGCAAGGGTAAAATTGTTACTTTGTGATCTAAAGATTACGAGTTCAAATTCTGGAAACAACCTCTTACAAAAAACCAGGATAAGACTACGTACAATGAATCTTTCCCCGGAACCTCTCATGACGGGAGTTTCATGCACTGGGGTGTCTTTTTTTTTTTTTTTTTAAAGATGCGAAGAATATATTAAGTTGAACATCAAGCTTGTACTAAGTTGAGCATTAAGCTTGTTTACGAATGTTTGGTCCACTTATCGTATTATCTATTTTAATTCGTAACCTACCAAATACTTATCTTAATTCGTCTTGGTGCATATTAGTTTGTTTAATTCCATTGTAGCTTTTTGTTATGCTAAGTTCAAAAGTTTCAGATCTAAGTAGTTAATTTAAACAATAAATTATTATTAGTAGTACTAAATCAGGTAGAGAAATAGATTGTTCTTCTCAGCCTTTTTCCCTTTTAGTCACTCTCAGCTTGCCTTTTGCTTTCATGGAATGGGACCTTATCACAAACTCAAATCATAGTGCATACCATGAGCTATCGACATAATTATATATAGGAAAAAGGCAGTTATTTCTTTCCATATTTAACACTGAATCAGCTCTTGTTCATTCCGGAGCTAGAGAATTGATATGATCCAATTCGGAAAGCGACCAACTTTAGCTAATGGGCAACCGAAAAACAAGTGTCGGCGTGATTTTAGCTTCATCTTCCACTTGATATAGCTAATGGGCAACCGAAAAGCATAGCCAACCAAGCAAAATTTTGACTCGAGGCATCCAAACAACTGTGAAAAGATGGAACTTGTAAGCAGATTCTACCAACAACAAAAGGACCGAACCAATATCAAAATGTAGAAATTTCAAACAATTAAACAAACTTAAATTAATTAAAAGCTCGACAATATCTAAACAAACCAAGCTTAGACAAGTCCAAACTGCTCGAAAAAAAGAAACCAAGTTAAACCTGAACAAGCATTTCAACGGCTTAATCCATTTTAGGTTTGGTTTGATTTGATTCAATTACCTTATCAAATAAGTTTGAATAACACAAAGTTTACTACAGCTTGCTCGTTTTCAATCCTAATGACTTGTGGTGCATTTTTTTAGTCCATTTGAATGTTAAATGCACTTCTATGATTTTAGAAAGTCAGCAACAACAAGGTTTGAACAATCACCAATTCATGCAACAACACACAAGATTCATCCCCAAAAGGCACACTGAATTGGTCCAATGCTGCAACTGCTAATGAATTCTCGGATTTGATCCAAACTTTGGCACACTGATGAGGCTCTTGGTCAACCAGATGGCTGTTTCTCGAGACGACACGGCTTCTCCTCCAAACGGCCTCAGAACACCGGCGAGCTCCTCGAGCTTCTCTTGCTGCAGCAGCTGCGCGCACAGCTCCAGCAGAGACTCCAGCGCATTGGCTCTCTGCTGAATCACATTCAAGATCTCCCACTCACCATCACCATGAGGCTGTGTGATTGTGCTGACCGACGAGGTCTCTTCAACACCAGCCATCTCATCTGCCAAGCCACCTTGCTTCATCTCCTTTGGCCCCTTAAAAGACTCCCTCTCAATTGTCTTCTCCTCTTCTTTTTCTGCAGTCTCAATTCTCTTTATGTCAGTTGTCGATTGTTCAGAATTTTGAAGTTCACTTGCTCCACCCTCAAGCTTCTTCGGGCTTCTCCTTCTTCCCGGTTTCTCTTGCACATTGATCTTGTTTGGCTTTATAGGGAGGTACTGAGACGGTGAAGGAGTCCATGATGCAGCAAGATGCTGCTGCAAATAAGATTCCCTCAACAACTCTGCAGCCTGATTTGAAATGGAGTTGTGGATATCAGCCAGAATTGCATGAGATAAATGAGGATACAATTTGAAACCTTACTGTAGGTCTATGTTCTGGGTTTCTTCTCAACATAGATTTGATCAATCTCTTCCTGTGGCATTCATGTCGAAAGTCGAGAAATTAGTTTAAGCTACTGGTAGTGTTTTCTAAGATAGCTAGAGAATTCAAGGGTAGCTTACAGAGAAGAAGAGTATATGGGAGGCATTGGTGATATAGATGATCTATTGATTTTGTTAACCAAACCTTGCATGGTCTGTTTGGGCAAGTTCATAAACATCAACAACAAATTCTAATATCAGAAGAAAAAGTATGAACAATTTGGCATGAACTCACAGGGGCTCTAAAGGCTGAACTATGGGCTGCTATCTCAAACATGCAGCAACCTTAAATTTTCACAGTCGACATACAAAAAGTTTTTTACCATGATTCTTATTCTCTCTGAGTTATTTACAAACAAAAGTTCAATGTCAAATCTTACCAAGTGACCATATATCCGATTTGTATCCATATGGCTTATCAGCTAAGATCTCTGGGCAGATGCAGTTTGGAGTGCCTATGACCTTCAGAAACACGTTTGCATAACAAAATCATGGAAACTGAAGATTAAGTTTATGAATCTAAAGATTTAGTGAAGGAATGAACTGCCCTACTGTTGAAGCAAGATCTTCTGCATTGAGCAATTGTGAGAGTCCGAAGTCACCTGCAAGCATGCAAATAAGAAAAAAAATAAAATAAAATCTACTCTCTTTTGTGTTTATAAGAGAATTGCACTTAATCTTACCCAGTCGAACATCATCATCCTTGGTGAGAAATATGTTAGAACACTGAAACAAAAAAGGAAAAGGCTACTTAATCAGCCAAGAACAGAATTAAGATCACTGCAAGAAAATGGAGGATGATACGGGATTCTGTACCTTGAGATCGCGATGGAGTACTCGGTTTGAATGCAGGTAATCAACAGCCAAGAGCAACTGCGTGAACCATTTGCAGATCCTCTGCAGGCCAAATTAAGTCATCAAAACGAGAGAGAGAGAGAGAGAAGGGATTTAGCAGAAACTACCTTCTCAGAGAAGAACACGCCCCTGGCCTTCTTTATTTTGCTTGACCTGTTCAATTGGGAACTTGATTAGAGACAAGGAAGAGCAGGAAAGAAGCCATGAATGCATTCACTCACATGTCTCCTCCTTCACAATAACCAGTCACAATGCAGACAGAGCTTCCCTGCGAAGAACAAGAAGAAAAAAGCACAGAATTGAATGCCAAACTGAATGGAGGAATCGATTTTACCTTCTCCACCCATCCGTCTCTGTATTCCACAATGTAGGGGTTGCTCAAGCTCGCGATCAGATCCATCTGTAGATGAACAATCCAACAAACACGAACGAAGCACATTGCAAAAGAACGAAGTACAGGTCGCTGCCAACTAAGTCTACCTCCTGGTACGCAGTGCGTTGGAACTTCTCCGTCGTCCCGGCCAACCGAATCCGCTTCATCACGTACCTGCACGAAACGAATCGATCGTCACTCCAAATCGAGGGCGTCCGGGCGGCGAGTTCACCGCTCACCTCTTCCGGTCGGTCTTGTGGACGACGAGGAAGGCGGAGGCGAGATCGCCTCTCCCGATTTGCTCCACCACGTCGTAGCAGGAGGCCTCCGATTCCATCCCCGCTTCTTCTTCCTCTCCGGCGCAGCGCCTATCGAGCAATGTATACAAGTAGGGTTGAAAGCGATCACGGCCGTCGAACGGGGATTGCGGCGGTGGCGGCGACAATTACGCCATGAAAGCCATGGCGAACGAGTGACTTCCGTTAATTCCCAAAGGCGAGTATTTAAATCGGACGGAGGAAGACGAGGAAGCTTCGCCGTCGCCAAACCCAGCGTCGCACCCGCTTCGTGATGCCGCGGGTTCCATTAGAATGGTCGCGCTTTCTGCCAATGGCATTGTGGAGGTAAGACGGGGGGTAAAGAGAGTACTGGGCGGAGTTGGGTTGTGCTTGCGAGCTGTGAGCGTGGGGGAGAGATACTGATGGTGTTGCTGGACCAGCAGAGTGGGACCGTTGGATGAGAGAATGGACGGTGGTAGATGGAGTTTCACGGAAAGGGTACGGGTCGATCTTGCATGTATTGGTTATGCGGTTGGAGAAGGGAAAGAAATTTGCTTTGCGCTGGACCTCGACGTGGACCTGCTGCTGACTTTTGCTCTCCAAAGGGTGGAAATTGTCTACCTGCTCACCAGCTGTGGCTGGGTGGAGTCCATCTATTTTTTTTTTTAATTTTTTGTTTTGTTTTTTTTACCGACTCGCAATTACGAGAATCGTGAGCTCCCAATGAGCTCCCAATGGAGTTTGCAGTCGTCATGCTTACAGTGGCGAATTCATGACTATATCACGATTCAGGCTCAAGCTCCGACTCATTTCATGGCCGCTTGGCTAAAGGGGCCATAAGCAACACTTAAATCACAGTTTGACAATAATTTCATATAAGAAATATAAGATGAGCGTGATTATTTATTATTATTATTATTATCATACGCTAATATTAATGCTCATGATCTAACTAATGAGACGGTGCGATGATTAAAATATGAGGTGTTATCATATGAGGTCTTGGGGTTGAAATTCAGCGTGACCGAGCATAATCTCCCTCATATCTTGACTATTTGCACTAATGGCTAGTAGTCACCCGTGATTTACCTTCTCCGTGTTGACCTAGGGACGGATTGATAGAAACGTTGGGGACAAACGAATCGCCTTTTGTCATACGATCTAACTACGAATTTATTCTAATAGTATAACTAAATTTATCATCGATCATCAATTCTAAACTCATTCTAAATTTATACAATTTTAACATTTGATTTTATTTGTTAAATTATCTCAATAATTTTTTAGTTAATTAATAAATATAAATAAATATATAATTAACATTTTAGATTTTTATTTTATGTCGTGTTCCAAATCCCAACTTGATCTGTTTATATAACTCTGATCTGTTTGTATAACTCTTCCTAGTAGGAAAATATGTTCATCCTAGTATATTTTTGTAACGACCCAAATTTCTTCATTTTGAGTCTCAGGAATAATTCAAAAATATTTAGAAATACCCTTAAAATATTCTAGGGATTTTTAGAAATTTTTAGAGTATTTTTATGTAATTTTTGGAGTTCGTTTGGTATTTTTACCAAACAAAAGAAGTTTAAAAAAAAAAAAAAGTAAAATGTTAAGGTTAGGTTTTGAACCCTAAACCCTAGACCGAACTAGACCTTAACCAAGGTCAGCCAACCAACTGAGCTAAGCAAGTTTTGTTATAATATAAGGGAATTAAATGTAGTTAAGTAGTTGTAAGAAACGAAATAAAAAAATTCCGTTTAAAAAGGAACCGAGGACGGCTCAAACCCAAGACCTTCGGGAACTTATCTTTCCAGCGGACCAAGCGCGCTAGCGGGTATTTCGTAAACAGATTCATAACGTATTGGTCTTAAGCTGTAGTTATAAAAGGACAAGTTAAAGAAAGGGTTAAGTTATACTCTTTTCTCTCCCGTGACCTAATTCCTTCGATCTTCCCTCTCTCGCGCGACAAAGGCAGCCGGGCGGAAACAAGCCGCAGCTAGGGCATCCCTCCGGCGGCCGGCGAGGGGCGAACTCCGGGGGTTCTTCGTCGATCCGAGGTCGCTCGTCAAGAAGGAAGCCATGAGCGAGGAAGAGGCCCCGATTTCAAGTTCACCCGAACCCTAGAAGCACTAGAAGGTTCCTCCTTCGGCTGTGAATCAAGGAAACGAAGGTGAGTTGCTACTCACCTGCAGTAGGATAGCTCCGAGGTTTTATTCCTTGTTTCTTTCCTTTTTCTGGATTCTATTCTCTTCTTGTTTGGCCGAAGTATGCAGTAGGATTGTTGTTCTTGAGGTTTGCTGCCGTGAATCTCAAGTTCATATTTGTTTAGGTTTGGAAAAGGAACAAATTAATCAGATGAGCATGTAGTTTAGCATTTCAGCTTGTAGAGATTCTGGAATAGATTTCTTTGTTGTTAGTTTTAAGCATACAGTGTTTGATCCATTGGTTGTGTAGTATAGTTTTCAATTCCAGAATTTCTTTTGTTAAATCTGAGTATGAGGAATGGTATTTGTTTTGTTTTCCAGTAGCAAACCCCTTACTAGTTACAATGGTTTCCTTTTTTGTTGCCGGAGCATGCATGAAACCCTAGAAGACCAGTTTCAGCAAGTGTTGGTTTTCGAACACCCCACGAGCTACGGCTTAGATCTTTCTTTTGCTAATCATGGGGCAAGATCAGCCCTAACATTAAGTACTTTAGGTTCTTTAGCTTCAGTTTGAGTCCCTTGCTAATTACCATGACTTGTCAACTTTCACCTTTGTTTTGTAGTTCATTACAGTAGGTCTTTAGTTGATGATTAATTGCCATGATTTGTCAGAGTTCACCTTTGATTCGTAGTTCATATCAGTAGGAATTAGTTGATGTTAATTGCCATGTATTGATTCTTATTTCTATTTCTTAGCTATTGAATATGCATGAGCAGACTTAATTCCTAGATTTATTTGCTATTAATTGGGCACGCACAGTTCTCATTGCTATTAGTTAAGCACCAGTAGCTTTTATTTGCAGATTTTATTTGCTGTTCCTTAGGTCTTGTTTTGCTGGAAACAATTCGTAATGTTAGGTTCCATTAAGTGCAGATTTTATTTGCTGCAGAATTTATTTTCTTCCATACTATCCAATGAGTATGAGCAGTTTTATTTATGAGCATGCACAATTTGGAACGCTAGTATGTTTGGATAGATCTTTTGTGCATATTCATGGGCAAGAACAGCCAACAATTCATAGTGGTTTAGATCCTTTTGTGTTGATTTAGTAAGCATGATATTTTCCATGCAGCAATGATTCCTTTATTTTCTAAGATTCCTTTGTTATTAGAATAACATGAGCAGATTTTCTAGATTCTATTGCATGCCTAGTAGTTGAATTTGTTTTACTTTCATAGCATGCTTAAGTTGTTCTAGTTCCCTATTTGCTATTGGAATAACTTGAGCAGTTCCATTTTTATAGCATGCAGATTTTTATAAGTAAAGTATGCAGATTTTTAATAAGCAGATTTTCATAAGTACTGCATGCAGATTTTAGATAAGCTTAGTATGCATATTTTGATAAACTTAATATGCAGATTTATGTTAAGCTTTGTATAGAGATTTTCAGTACGTAGGGTGTGTTCTAGTGCACACCAAGTGCTTGATAAAATGCTTAGCTCAATATAATGCTACAGTAGGCATTTTAATAGCTCAGTAAATGCAGTAGAAGCATTTGAAATAACTTATTTAGTCTTGCTTCAGCTTATATGGGACTACGGTCCCATGGGTGGGCTCCCACAGTCGCCTCTAGGTTCAGATAACCTAGCTCTAGGTTCAGATAACCTAGCTCTAGGTTCAGACAACCTAGTTAAAGCAAGGTAAGAAAATTAGCTATGAAATCAGTATTTTATTTTCAGCAGTGGCACTGTACTGGATTAGATATCCATTGGGTTGGGCTCCCACAGTCGTCCCTAGGTTTACATAACCTAGTAAACCCTACTAGACTCGGAACGCGCACAGTAAGTACAGTTGCCGGGCCCATCAGCAGCATGATTATTATTTTAATCTATTATGTAAATAGTTTTCAAAACTTCACAAATTAGTTATGTGAATACAAGTTAGACTCAGTTTAGCATTAATTAGTTTAGCTTAGGTATCAATTCAGTTTCTTATTGATACACATGATAGTTCTATGATTGGCTTTACATGTTAGTTTTTCAGTTAGTTTCTTCGCTATTTATGAGCATGATTAGCTATACATGTTTAGTATTTCAGTTAGTATGATTCCTTTACTGCTATTTATGAGCATGATTAGCTATACATGTTAGCTTTTCAGTTAGTTGATTTCTTTGCTATTTATGAGCATGAGTAGCTCTACATGTTAGCATTCAGTTTTAGCATATTTTTATTTATATACATGCATATCGATTTTTTGTGAGTAGGATAGCGCTCACTAAGCTTTTAGCTTATAGATACTATTTGCCTCCTACTGCAGATAAAGGAAAAGCTAAAGTATAAGGAAGAAGGCGACAAGGAGATGCTGTGACAGTGTGTGTGATGCCAGGACTATGGAGAGATCCAGAATTAGCTGGCAAAATTTGTCAAGACTTTTCTTTTAGTTCTCTTTTAATGTTATATTGAAATTGAGTTTATTTCCGCATTTGTAGTTTGATACCTCCTATTGATGGAGTGATATGGTTGTTTGCCATTGCTAGAGTAGTTTTATATTTTTATTGTGTTATCATACTGCGTGGTTGTGAAATTATATGTTCCAGCCGCCTGTGGCTGAGTATACTCTGTATGTATTTACGGATATGGTCACCGGTACAGGGGAGACTCTGCCGAAATTTTTCGGTAGAGTTTCTATGTGATTTTTAATCATACCGGTTAAGTAGAGTTAGTAGTCAAGTAACGGTCATCCTTAGAGTGTAGTAGTAGTGTAGAAAGGGTGGTCGTTACAATTTTTTTATGAGTTTTTTTTTACTGGTTTGTAAAAGTGAACTATTCGTGTAGAAAAGTTATGTTTTTCAAATATTTTAGGGTTTGTGAACCGTAAAAAATGACAATAATTATAAATAATAATCTTAAACAGTGTTTGTGAATGGTAAAAGGTGAACAATAATTGTTAAAATTAGGATATTTTCCTCATTTTTACTTCTTATGAGTCTTATTGTTCAAAGTTTACCTAGACTTTTATGGGTCTTATAACGAGCTTTCAGTGGCTCTTGTTGCCCAATTTAGTCAGTACAAACTTTACAAGCTTAAACAACAAGACAGTTTCTAATTTTTGACGACAAAAAAACGAAAACAGAGTCTTTTTATTAAGTTGTCATAGAAATTTTATAGAAAATCATACAAACTAGGAAATTAAAAGCGTACGAGTTACCTTAGCTACTTATATACTTACATAAAGAAATTATAAAGACATTGCATAAGATACTTACAGGAAAAGTAGAAACACACTTGCACTCTTGCACATTTGTACACTTCTTGGATGCCTTCAGCATTTGGAGAAGAGAGGTATTTATAAAAGGAGAGGGAGAGTTTGCTTCGAGGCAAGGGCGGATTTAGGCGAGGGCTGGAGTGGGCTGAAGTCCTCACCAAGATCTATCGGATAAGAAGGAGCTATGGGGTTGTGGTGGAGCTAATTGCTCTCTGCCCTCATCGAGTGATGGAGTTCCAACCATGAGCCAACTATTGTCTGTCGAGACTGCCTATGAGCAGTGAGCCATAAGCGTCCAGCCTGCGAACTGCGAAGGGTGGGAAGGGGCGCAGTGGGGATAGATGCTGGTGTGGTAAGCAATCAAGGCAGCCAGGCAGAAGATGTTCTTCTTGCAGCTTCCATGGGTGTTGCATCCCACGAAGAAGCTCTCCTCCATCAACCTCCCCAACCATCCTGCCATTGTTGCCGTCGCCAATCTGTACTTGCCTCCTCTTCTCCGCATCCGATCTAAATCATGCAACTTTCCTAGATGACAGAACAGAGACTGAATCAATGGTGATATGGATCTGGCGATCGCTCAAGGTCCTTTGATGGAATGAAGGTGGGAAGCTGGGAGCCATCTAGGAAAATGGCCAAATGGGGAAGAAGCTATGCCTTCATCTCTTTTTATTTTATTTTATAAAGGAACTCCTTATAAAATAAAATAAAATAAAATAAAACCATTTTATTACCTTTTGCAATCGGTTGTAGCACAAGCCCAGGCCCAGGCCCAGCCCAGCCGCCTAGGCCAACAAATCATTCCCTTCTTCTCTTACCGATTTATTATTCCTAAATCAGATTTCAAAACCCTCAACTCTCTCTGGTGCTCTCCGCCTCTCCCTCTCCACCTCTCGACTCTCTCTTTTCTCTTTGCCATCGCCAATCCGCTGCCCTGGTGCTCCAACCATCGTTGTAGTGCTCAGTCCAGATATAGTCGACAGTAAAAAAACTACATATTTATTTCCCATTTGCTCTTTTCTCTTTGCTATCGCCAATCCGCTGCCCTGGTGCTCCAACCACCGTTGTAGTGCTCAGCCCAGATACAGTCGACAGTAAAAAAACTACATATTTATTTCCCATTTGCTCTTTTCTCTTTGCCATCGCCAATCCGCTGCCCTGGTGCTCCAACCACCGTTGTAGTGCTCAGCCCAGATACAGTCGACAGTAAAAAAACTACATATTTATTTCCCATTTGCCCATTGTTCATTCATAATTAAAGGTTAATTTTTTTACCATTCATAATTGTGAATGTTGATTTAATTACCTAATGTACATGACTTTATTTTTAATGTAGATTATGGAGAGGTTTTTAAAACTAAACGCTTGAGTAGTGAGGGTTCTTCCAATGATCCTACTATTAGTGAAACTGTGGAAAATCAATCTCTTGTGGAATTAGATTTAAATGATATTGTTAGTGATCCGGGATTACGAAAACTAATTGAAGAGTTTGATATTTCTATTCAAGATTAACTAAGAAGAAAGTACTTAACTAGGGGGCCTTATCAACTAATTGGGCATATGTATCCAAAAAGATATTTTGGAAATCAAGAAAGGAGTTTCCAAGATTGGTATAAAATGTACACATGGTTAGAATATAGCATATCAAAAGATGAAGCATTTTATTTATAGTATTATCTTTTTAAATCATGAAATAAAGGAGGTCAATATAAAAAGGATGTCTTTATAAAAATAGGATTTATTAATTGGGAAAAATGCATTAGAAAGATTAATTTGCATAATGATGCTGTGGATAGTTGTCACAACCATGCCAAGTACAGTTTGAATCTTTTTAAGATTCAAGAAATAGTGTTTCAAATATATTAAGAGTGCATGGTCGAGATATGGAGGTTTCTTATCGCACATGTTTAACAACAATGTTGGATATTACACGGTTTCTTTTGAAGTAGGGAATGTCTTTCCTGTTTGAATGTATACTAAAAACCTAACTTTTTGTATAAACATTTACTTAGAAATAAGAATCATATTGGTCAAAATGTCTACATTTATATGCTAAATGTAGTTGTTCAATTAATTTATATTGTAGATAACATGGTGTGTGGTGTCACACACAGAAGGTTATGTTATCGGTTCTTTATAAATTATAAACAGTAGCTCGCGACTAAGATGGAAAGGAACAAACCATTGGAATAGTCGTAGTGTAATTCAGTATAAGTTTATCTTGACTGATAAATTACACTAGTACACTTTAAGTGTATTGAGTAAGACCATTTAAGATAAGTTCTTTTTATACTGACTTAATAAAAGAACAAGACTTTAGTTATTATGGAAGTGTGTGCTCTTAATCCTAATATAATAACAAGCACATATATTTAGTATTTATTTCTTTGACTTATCAAAGGGTGAGATTTAGCTCGATAAATCAATAGGCCCGATAAGTTGGGAAATGATATTACTTATAGTGTGTGTTGTTGATTATAGAAGGAAATTGTGTCCTAATAATCTAGGTTGATTATGTCCCCAAGAGGAGCTCATAAGGATTGTCATGTTAAATCCTGCAGGTGGACTTAGTCCGACATGACAATAAGGATGAGTGGTACTACTCTTGGATTGAGATATTAATTAAGTGAGTTGTCAGTAACTCATTTAATTAGTGGACATTCAACATCTTAAACACAGGGAGACTAACATAGTCATAATAAGAAGAAGCCCAAAATGTAATTTGGGATTGGTGCGGTAGTTCAATAATAATTCTTTAGTGGAATAAATTATTATTGATGAAATTAAGTTGGGTGTTTGGGGCGAACATGGGAAGCTTAATTTCATCGGGAGACCAAAATCAATTCCTCCTCTAGGTCCCTATCGTAGCCTCTTGTATATAGAGAATTATATCCACCACATACCCACTTCTTACCCACCTTATACCCATCCTAATGGGGTTGGCCAAGTAAGCTTGGAACTCAAGCTTGGGCCGGCCAAAGCAATTAGGATGAGTAAGATGGTGTGGCCGGCCCTAGCTTGAACCCAAGCTTGGTGTGGCCAGCCACATCATATTAAAAGGATTTTTTATTTGTTTCAAATCTTTCCTTATATGGAAGCAATGATTTAAAAGAAGAGTTTAAAAAATTAAATATTTTCTTTTATAGTTTTCTACAAAATATTAAGAGAAAGATTAGATATCTTTCCTTATTTGTAGATTGAAAGGAGATTTTAATTTTAGAGAAAACTTTCATTTTTGGAAATCATTCACATGTTTTAATAAGAGGGATTTTAATTTATAAAATTTCCTTTTATAACCAACCATGAAGGGAAAAATTGTTAGAGAAATTTTTATTAAAATTTCCGGAAACAAATTAGGAAGTTTTAATTCTTGTATTGTTAAAACTTTCCTTGTTTGGAGATTTAAGGTGACCGGCCATATGATTTAAGAAAAGGAATTTGTTTTTAATTAATTAAATTTTCCTTTTCATGGCAAAGAAATTAAGGAAGGTTTTATTTAAATTTTCCTTATTTGCCAAGACCAAGGATTATAAAAGAGAGGGTAGGGGTGCCTTTATGGCTAATAACTCTATTCTATTTTCCTCTCCTCTCTTCTTCCTTGGTGTGGCCGGCCATATCCTCTCTTCTCTTCTTCTTTAGTGGTCGGTTCATCTATCTCTTGGAGCTCTTGTTGTGGCCGATTCTAGCTAGGAGAAGAAGGAGAGAAAGGAGGCTTTGCTTTTGCATCCCTTAGAGCTTGAAGGTTGGTGGTCGGACCTCTACATCCTTGGAGAAGCTTTGGTGGCCAAAACTTGGTGAAGAAGAAAGAAGGGCATGGGTGGTTCTCATCTCGGAAGATCGTTGCCCACACAACATCCGAGATTGGAAGAGGAATACGGTAGAAGATCAAGAGGTTGTTTACTTGCAAAGAAAGGTATAACTAGTAATTGTTTTCCGCATCATACTAGTTTTTCTTTGCATGAATTCCAAACACAAGAGGCTAGTGATTCTAGATTTTCGGATTAGATATTCGATGTTGTGTTTCTTTTGTTTTATTTTCGATCTTGTGATTCGATTGTTCCTTTTGGTTAAACCTAGAGTTATATAAGAAAATTAAATATTAAATTTCTTTAAAAGGCTTTGTCTAGGAAGTGGTGGTTGCTCCCATATCTAGGAAGGCCTAGTGCCTCACCATGTTTAACCTGGAAGTCAATTTTAGAAATTAATATTTAATTGAATTTATAACATAGGTGGATTTGGATCAATAATGTTAAGCATCGTTTGCGATCCAAGTCTAAACCATTAAGAACAGATAAGTTAAATTTGGAATCAATAATGTTAAGTTCCATTTGCAATTCCGAATTTAATTTCTAAAGAACACAATAGGTTGTTAGGAAAGGTTCAACACTTGTATAAAATTTTTGTACAGTGGTACCGGTACGATCTTCCTAGGACCAACCAACATTTCCATGGACATGATGAGTCAAGTAGTTCTTTAAATAAAATAAACTTTCTTGAATTGCTTCAATGGTACAGTCAATGAAATGAGGAAGTTTCCAAGGTTGTTAATCAAAATGCTCTTGGAAATAATCAAATGATTTCTCTGGCAATTCAAAAAAGTCTTATACATGCTTGTGCCTCTGAGATCACACTTTTCATAATCGAAGATATTGAAAACAATGTTTTCTCCTTAATGGTTGATGAGTCTCGAGACATTTCAGTGAAGGAGAAAATGAGAGTTGTTTTAAGATATGTGAATAAAAGAGGACAGGTGATTGAACGATTCCTTGCAATTGTACATATATCTGACACTAGCTCTCATTCTTTGAAGGATGCTATTGATGCTTTATTTGTGAAATATGGATTATCATTATCCAGGCTAAGAGGTTAAGGATATGATGGAGCTTCAAATATGTGAGGTGAATTCAATGGGTTAAAATCTCCATTTTACAAGAAAATCCATGTGTAAAGTATATTCATTATTTTTATCACCAATTATAGTTAGTTATTATTGCTATTGCCAAGGGTAATATCAATGCAAGTGTTTTTTTTAACTATATCTCTATGTTTGTGAATACAACCGGAGCATCATGTAAAAATAGAAATTAATTTAGGCAAATTGAACATGATAGGATTGTTGCAATGTTGGAGGGTAGAGAGATTAGTACTGGTAGTGGCAAAAATCAAAAAATTAATTTAGTAAGGCCAGGAGATACTCGTTGGGGATTACACTATTTGACATTGGCTCGTCTATTATCTATGTGGCCTTCAGTGATACAAGTGTTGGAGAATATTTGTGATGATTCTAGTTCTTTTGATAGTAGAGGGGTTGTCAAAACTTTGATTAAAAAAAATGGAGAATTATGAGTTTTCTTTTATGTTGCACTTGATGAAGATGATATTGGAAATGCCACATGAGTTGTCACTTGTTTTACAACAAAAGGATCAAAATATTGTCCAAGCCATAAGTTTGATTGAAAGTGTGAAAAATCCTTATGAGCTCCTCTTGGGGACATTCTCAACCTAAATTATTAGAACACAGTTTCCTTTTATAATCAACAACACACGCTATAAGTAATATCATTTCCCAACTTATCGGGCCTATTGATTTATCAAGCTAAATCTCACCCTTTGATAAGTTAAAGAAATAGATACTAAATATATATGCTTGTTATTATATTAGGATTAAGAGTACATACTTCCATAATAACTAAGGTCTAGTTCTTTTATTAAGTCAGTATAAAAAGAACTTACCTAAAATGGTCCTACTCAATACACTTAGAGTGTACTAGTGTAATTTATTAGTCAAGATAAACTAATACCTACTTATACTACGACTATACCAATGGTTTGTTCCTTTCCATCTTAGTCGTGAGCAACTGTTTATAACTTATAAAAAGATGATAACATGATCTTCTGTGTGTGACACCACACACCATGTTATCTACTTTATAAATTAATTGAACAACTATATTTAACAAATAAATATAAATATTTGACCAATGTGATTCTTTTATTTCAAAAATAAATATTTACAAAAGCTAGGCTTTTAGTATACACTCCAACACTTTGTTTGTACCTATGTTGGTTCAATTCATATTGTTGTGAAGTATATATTTGACTATAGAAATCATATTGTTGATTTTTAAGTTGTTTTTATATTTGTATATAAGTACATTTTTTCCGTTAAGTATGGAAATGATATGTTGGATTCAAACTCCTATATTATCATATTGGGGTGTTATTTTAAAGTCTATCTAGGCTTTATCAATTTCTTTGTCTATGTCTCTTGGTAATTTACTGAAAAGTCTTTCGCCTAATTCTGGATTACAATAATTTTATGAGATTGCGGTAAGTGCTAGAAAATCATTACAGAAAGGTTAAATCCAATTCCAACTGAATAGTTGAAGCTATTCTAAGTTTCTCATTACTTCCCTTTATAAGTACCTCATGATAGTTTTGATGTAATGAACCAAGTCAAGTTAGATCATGTGTTTTGATGTCTTGTGTCGAAGTGTGCAAGAACTTAGGAGCATAAGAAGATGAGCAAAATACAGCTAACGAGAAGGACGACACGGGAGAGAGTCGATGGGCTCAGTGCGTCTGAGGGACGAGGTGCTGCTGATGAATATGCTGTGTTGGTGCAATATCCCTCAGGTCAAGGCTGACCTGGTTGACCAAACTTGAGTCTTGGTTTGTGTTTCGATGTTTGAGAATACAAGACTTCGATGATATGGACAAGTGCAGGTGCAGTTGTTCATTTGGGGAGATTATTTGGTGCAATTCCCCTCTGGTCAGGGTCTGATCAGTTTGGTTGGAGAAGAGTCAAGTAGGTCAAGGTTGACCAGATACTTGACTGGGAAGTCCTAACTGGGATGTTAGGCAGGTGGAAATCCTGGTGAGTGAAGCCAGGTGAAAGACCTAGTGAGTGAAGCTAGGCAGTTTGAAAGTCCTGGTGAGTGAAGCCAGGCAGAAAGAAAATCCTGGTGAGTGAAGCCAGGTGAAAGACCTAGTGAGTGAAGCTAGGCAGAGAGAAAATCCTAGTGAGTGAAGCCAGGTGAAAGACCTAGTGAGTGAAGCTAGACAGTTTGAAAGTCCTGGTGAGTGAAGCCAGGCAGAAGGAAAATCCTGGTGAGTGAAGCTAGGTGAAAGACCTAATGAGTGAAGCTATGCAGAGAGAAAAGAGTGAAGCTAGGTGAAAGTCCTGGTGAGTGAAGCCAGGCAGAAGAAAATCCTGGTAAGTGAAGCCAGGTGAAAGTCCTAGTGAGTGAAGCTAGGCAGTTGGAAGTCCTAGTGAGTGAAGCTAGGCAGTCGAAAGTCCTGGTGAGTGAAGCCAGGCAGATGAGAAGTCCTGGTGAGTGAAGCCAGGCACGAGAAAAGTCCAGATGGGTCAAGGTTGACCAGACATCTGGTGAAAGTCCAAGTAGGTCAAGGGAGTGACCGGATACTTGGCATGATGAGGAAAAGTTTAAGTGGGTCAAAGGAATTGACCGGACACTTGGTGAGGGAGTCCTAGCAGGTCAAGGGTGACTGGATGCTAGGCATGATGAACCAACAGGTCAAGGTTGATCGGATGTTGGTTTGGGGGCTTGGGACTTGGTTTTGGGCAAAAACCAGCAACTGGATCGATCAACCGATCGATTGGCTGGAGCCCAATCGATCGGCCGATCGATTGGGGTGTCCCCGCGAGAAGCCTTCGTCCCGATCAATCAGTGGATCGATTGGGAGGCAATCGCGAGCGCACAGTAGCCTGCTGGATCGATTAGTCGATCGATCCAGAAGTCCCAATCGATCAGTGGATCGATTGGGAAGCTGTGACTTGTCGCGATAAGCCCTGGATCGATCCGTTGATCGATCCAGGCATTTTTCGAGAGCACAGAGGCGCTCTGGATCGATCAGTGGATCGATCCAAAGCCTCCCCAATCGATTGGGAGCAATCCAATCGATCGGGATCCGACCGTTGGCATCGTATTATGCTGTAGGCGCTCGATTCCTTCGGTAGAGAGCTCGCAGAACTCATACGATTCACTCCAGATCCTCGATAGCAACTCCATAGCTCTCTCCAAGCTCCAGATCGTCAGTTCTTGAAGATTCTTGGAGGCTCTTCCAAGTCAAGAGGCGGATCAAAAGCTACAACAAGAAGTTAGGGTTAGGGTTTTCACTGCATTCATTGTAAGCTTTGCTTATACTTTTGTTCCCTTTCCTTTCTTCTTGTATTGAGAGTCTTGTAGGGCTTCTCCACCTTCGGTAGTTACCGAAAAGGAGTGTTTACATAGTGGAGGTGTGTGTGTGTGCGTGGATTCTTGGATTAGTCACCTCTTGTGAGGTGGATACCAAGTAAAATCCATTTGTTAGCATTGTTGTAGTTGTTTCTTTGTATTTCCGCTGCACATCTCTGAAGAAACAAGCAACGAAGCACACGAGCATGCGACGAGCTATTCACCCCCCTCTAGCTACTTTTCGGTCCCAACAAGTGGTATCAGAGCAAGGTCGCTCTTCACCGGAATCATCGCCGGAAGGGGCAAACAAAACAAGCAAAGCTAGAGGGTGAAAAAGTTGGAGCAAATTCATCAAAAGTCAAAGATTTCAAGAAGTTCAACTTCAAGATACAATTCCAAGATGGACTTGGATTTGACACAAGGGTGGCTCCACTGTACACATCCACAAGCTTCGATTCTTGGAAATCAAGAATTGAAAATTTTCTTATGATGGAGATAGAGTAATGGTTTGCTCTTATGGAAGGCTTCGAAGCTCCAACAAACTCAAAGGGAAAAGCCCTCAAGAAAAGCAAATGGAGCAAAGAGCAGATTCAAAGGAGCGAGGCAAATGATAAAGTGACCAAGCTTTTGGTCAACTTATTGCCTAACCACATTTTGGCTAAAATTGGAGAATTCAACGATGCCAAGGAGCTTTGGAGCAAATTGGCAACAATCCATGAAGAACCCCTCCACTGTACCAAATCAAGAGGAATCCAAAGAGAACGACTCATTGGAGCAAGATCAAGAGGAAGAGGACTCCTAGGTTGAGAGATGCTCAACTTCCGAAGAAGAAGTCCAAGAAGTCTCATCTTCAACGGCATGCAATGAAGAGGGCAAGGAGGGAGCATACTCCTTGTTTCATGTACAAGATGAAGATGAAGAAGCCTCCACCTCTAGGATTAAGGGGGAGCAATCTTCATTGACACCGGATCAAGAGCAAGAAGAATCTGCTACATCCGGGTCAAGAGAAGAAGTGGAGGAAGAAGCTTCCACCTCCACAAGTCAAGCTAAATCAAATGGAGGAGTATCATCATTATCGGATCAAGAGGAAGCCTCTACCTTCGGATCCAAAGGAGAAAGTGTCATCCCTACACAAAAAGGTATAACAATTTCAATTAATAATAAAAATCATATTATATGCTTTGAATGTAGGGAAAAAGGGCATTACAAAAGTAAATGCCCTAAATTGGCCAAGAAGAAGGGCCAAGTGGCACAAAAGAGCAAGGAGAAGCCCAAGGAGACCATCCCTGGAACAAAGAAGAGCAAGGAGCACATTGTGTGCTTCTTGTGCAACCAAAAGGGGCATTACCGAAGTCAATGCTCTAAGGGTAAGAAGGTGGTCAAGGCTCAAGGAGGAAGCTCAATTCAAGGGGGAGCCTCCAAGGTAAAAAAGAAGGTAACTTTTATTGAGTCTACTCCTTTGAATAATGGTAAAAAGCATGCTAGCTCTAATTTATATCATTTTAATGCTATTTACCATGAAAATAGGAGGCATGATAAAATTAAAGAAAATCATGTAGCTTATCATGCTAAGACCTCTCAACCTAGGTTTAGAAAGGTAGATAGGGACTTAGGCAAGAACCCTAAGGATTCTAGGTATGTGCCTAAGAAGAAGAAAAGTCAAGGTTTTAGTGAAAAACCTAAGATTGAAGAATTATGGAAGGAAAATCAAGTCTTGAGCTCAAGACTTGATAAATTAGAGAGGACTCTTAGAAAAATCACAAATATGACACAAGGGCCCAAGAGTCAAAACCTAGGTCTAGAAGTATCAAAGTCATCCAATGGTCATAAGGGTTTGGGATACAAACCTAAAACCAAGAACGATGTAATTTCTTACCATAGGGTTCCATATAGCTATGGAACCAACCCTAGGCCTAGTGAGCAAGTCAAAAATACTAGGGAAGTCATCCCTAAGAGTATTTTTACAACAAATGTGACTAAGACTTCTAAGAAGTCCAAGAAAGTCACAAAGAAGGTCACAAGGGAAGCAATCCCTAGAGTTGACCTAGAAAATGTGACCAAGGCTTCTAAGAAGCCAAACAAGGTCACTAGGAAGGTATCTAGGGAAGTTATCCCTAGTGAATACCTAGAGCATCCAAGGAGCACCAATAGGTTTTGGGTTCCTAGGAGCATTTTCTCTACCCCATAGATGGGTTAGAGAGTGTCAACTCTAAGAAGAAGGGTAGTTAACCCAACTTTGAAGAAATTGACACTCAAGGAGCATTTTCAAGGTTATTATTAACCTTTGAAAATGAAATAGATTTATGGAGTTACTCTTTGAAAGAGTAATATGTGCCAAATTTGAGAAGTATTGATCTTATTTTAAAATGACACATATTGGGAAAACATAAGGAAATACCAAGTTAGGTTTTTGGTATTTTCTTAGTGCTACTCTTGTGGAGAAATGAAATATGCCAACATTTGAGGAATAAGTTTAATTTAAATTGGCATAAATTAATCAAGAGAATTAGAAATGCCAATTTAGGTTTTGACATTTACTTGTCACGTTTAGAGGGCAATCTAGGTTAGATTTTAAGTTAGCTAAGATTAAGGATACTTAGATAGGTAATCTAGGTATTTTATTTATGCTAACTTGCCATGATTTGCTTGCCCATTATATGCCATGACATCATGATTATTTTTGCATTCATGACTTACTATGAAAAACACAAAAATACCATGTCATGACATACATACATCATGTAGTTATATGCACTACTACAAATTGAGACTAAGACATCACCCCTAAAGTGTTATTTTTGACCATATAAATGTTGCATTATACCTAAAGTAACACTTTTCATTCTATCTTATCATGTCCTGTCATGTTAGATATAACGCAACACTTTTCTCATTTTATGCAACATTTTCTTAAACTGTTGCAATATATAGCAAAGGCAACACTTTTCTATATGCAACACTTTTTTCTTCCAAAAGCAACATTTATTTTTTTGTTACACTTGAATAATTGCAACACTTTTTACTATTAATAGCAACACTTTTTACAATTTTTTAACCCAATAATACAACACTTTTTTTCATCAAATGCATCACTTTTTTATTAAATTTTTTACCTATTAAATGCATCGCTTATTGATACATATGCAATACTTATATTTGTATTTTATTTTTTCAAATGTAACACTTTTAATCATTAATAGTAACACTTATTTTTTTCACCAATATATTATTGATAATGCAATTTTATTATCCAATTAAACACATTTGTATAAAATAGATTATTTAAAATATGATCATTGTGATTGTACCACACTATATTCTGCTTAGGAATTTTACAAAACCCAACACTTAGCATCTAAAAATATATAGCTAACTAAAGTACTATACAAAAGCCATCAACTAATACCTTCATAAATCCCTCCTAAAAAAGGCAACTATACATTTACAAAAAGCAACCAAATGGCAATGTGTGGTTCGACTTCATTAATCCCCCAAAAGGCATTTGTCCATGTGTTGATCGTGCCCACCAAAAAAACATATAATGATGTCCTGCTAGTCATGAAAACAAAAAATAACACACATTAATCAGTAAAGCTACACAACATGAATATATAAAGAAACAATTCAGTTCTACCAATAAAAATAAACATATTTGTTCAATTTCAATAAAGATCATTATGAGTAAAGCTACACAACATATTTACACATGCAAATTAGTTCTAGTCATCAGTTGAATCTTGAAAAAGAAAATGGGAGAACCACATAAACAAATTGATAAATCTTGGGAAAAAATTATTGAAACACAAACAAATAAAAAAAAACCATAGGTAAGTTTAGTTAACCATCCACACCTATAGAATAGACTACACATAAATAATAAAACCATTCAAAGTGCCTTTAGCAACAGGTCTGGTAAGAGGCTAGAAAGATAAGCACATCAATATTAAACCAAACATTAATATTGCACGTACTAAAACCAATAACAGGCTATCAAGAAATTTAAAAAAAAAAAAACTCAACAACTCAAGACTATAAGAAAAGAAAAAGCCTCTTAACTGAACAAGGAAAGGGACAACTTAAATGGAGCTAAACCTAGAAAAAACAAAGTTCTTTTAGTACTTCAAAAGCTATCAAGGCATAACGCTTTTCAAATTTTGAGGTTACCAAATTTATCAGCCTTAAGCAAAAATAGCAATATCCAAAAGTACTGCCAAGTTAATTATTGCCAAAACCATGTAAACTTGCAAGCACGAACAGGGGAGGAGGAGCATGCCTATGTTACTAAAGTTTCAACCATGGAATCACATCACAAACTCTTTGCTTGCCTCAAAAAACGTGGAAGATCAAGCAACAAAAAGAGAGAACTATAGAAAAACCTAACAAACATATTGACACGTACACCAAATAAATTAGAATAGTTTCGATGTTGGTGCTTGTTTATTATAAGAAATAGTGGGCAAAAGAATGGGTTTATTGAAAGTTGTCTTTGCTTGAAACATGCAGAAGGCATGATGCAGTTAGTTTACCTCTTTTGGATGTATTATGGGCATAGAAAAATATAAATAAATAAATTTTGACAAGGAGACATCAATGAAAGTGCAAGCACAAACCATCAATGAGTACCTAAAGAAACAACAACCCAATAGCAATTAAACAAAAATGTACATACAACTGATAGCACAAGCTTTACTTTAAAATTTAGTAAATAACAATTACCATATGCAGAAAAGGCTTGTATTTTTCAGGATCTTTTAGCCTAGCTAGTTATATAATGTTACAATAAGAACAATTAAGTTGTCAATGATAGGTATAAAAACACAATATGTAAAATAAACCACATTATTATTAGTATACAAAAATAACTTTCAGGATCTTTTCCTAATACAAAATTCTAATGACATTCTTAAAAACTTTCACCAGTAAAAACCACATAATATGGAACATGTACAATAATTTGACTATTTTTTTAAGAGAAATAGCAGGTCACACAAACAAAGGCACGTTTGAGAAAATAAAAAATAGGTCTCTCATAAGTGAACTACTCACACTTAGATATCAAATATTAATGCAAGGACTCATCAAGTATCATTTGCAATGTTCTAGAAGGGTTAAAATAAAACTAACTCAACAGTATATCACTGAAAACATAAGGAAGCAGATTTCAATAGACAAACGTGATGTTTGCTGGAGTATTGACATATATAATTTTTATCTATATAAGGTGTAGCAGAGTCAAGAATTCTAAAAATAATGCATATGGATTCCTTTCTCAAAATTCTTGATGTGACACTAACAGATGAAGACTTTCTAAGGTATTCATTATAGCTAAATGAGATATTAAAATGCTATAGTTTAGATTGCATGAGTTATCTAGAAAATTAGAATAGGTAATAGAGTGCAGTAAAAGATGCTTGAATTGGACCAACAATATTGAAGTTGATATAAGAACTACTCTTCCAAAATCTCCAAAGCAAGATCATTAATTTACTCAACTATCATCTATTTGTACTATTTTTGGAAGTTAATAAAATTATTCAGGAAACTATAAAAAGATGAAAGAATCTTACAAATCTTACACAAAGGCTAGAACCTTATTATTAACATATGATCAAGTAACTGAAACATATACGTAAGAAAATACATATAAAACTATAATATACCTTAGGAAAAATATTGATTTGCAATTTCCAGAGGTAGTCTTGCAAGAACCTTCTTTACTGTATCTTCAACAATTTTGTCCTATTGAAAGTCAATGTCCCTTTGCATCTCTTCAGTTCCAACCTTTGCCTTTCATTATTAGCTTCAATTTCTTTTTGCAAGTGCTCTAATTCTACCATATTTCTCTGATATCTTTGTTCAATCTCAGCAGTACTTCTTAAGAGAGTCAAAGACCTCCTCAAGCACCATATTTGACGACGTCGATGCACCACTAACCTTCTTCAACATATTGCTAGTAACTCCTCTACCATAAAGTCTATGACATCCATCATAATCCTTGCCCATAACTGCAAGAAAAGGATCTGCATCACCACATAACCAAATGACCAAACTCAATAATTTCGGATAATTAAGTTAGGTGCAAATAACTTACAAAAAAACTAAATAGTATTTTAAAACATACAATACATTTTTTGAACCCAAAATAATTAAATGCATTGTGTATCAAGTTGTTGATAGGTTTGATTCTTGATTCGTAAAATATTTTGAAACTTTATAAAATATGGCCCTAATCTTGGTAGAAACACTAATGCAAGGGTGCAATGTTATCACTATTCCAATCTAATCCACCAAATCGAGATAAACATAATTACTATTGATCAAATTTAAT
The DNA here is from genome assembly GCF_018446385.1 of Zingiber officinale. Lineage (NCBI taxonomy): Eukaryota > Viridiplantae > Streptophyta > Magnoliopsida > Zingiberales > Zingiberaceae > Zingiber > Zingiber officinale. Next base: position 12,976,346 of record NC_056006.1, on the reverse strand, counting down.
TGCCCAAGTTAATCCAATTGCATTGACCTATAAACATAAATTAATCAATCTAAACAATCAACCAATTAACCTCAATTTCATTCACAGCCATTACCTTCCATTTCACATCTCAATCCTTGAGGTTAACACCCCCAATTAGCTTGTTTATCTAATAAACACTTAATTGATCCAACAATAAACCAAATGAATGTTCATATTCATGTTAATAAGCTGAGCAAATTTGATCTAATCCCAAATTTACCTTCACCGACGGCAGGACAATGATTCCTTCTCCGATGGTAGCTCCGTGTTCAGGCGGAAAACCCTACAGCTAGACGGAGTATCAATGGAGTTGGCAGCAACTGTGGAATGGCTGGGGTGGCTACGGAGAGGATTACGGTTGTAGGGGGTCGACCATGGACTAGTGTGGTAGTCGTACAAACAAGAGAAGGGGCATCTACTTCTACTCCGTTGGAACAGTGGCGACGGCAACGGCTTGGGAGAGGGTGAGCATCGAGTTCTACTCGCGGTGGTGACATAGAAGCGAGCACGACAATGTTTCGTGCCCGTGGTGGTTGCGATGGCAGAGACACTCGGACTAGAGGGGCATTAGATCCGTGAGAGAGAGTGGTCGGCTCCGGTGGATTGGGAGGCTAGGGTTTCGAGTGAAGTGGAAGAGATAGGGCGGCGGTAGCTCTCACTCGGCCGGCGACTAGAGGGCGATGTGAGAGGGAGGTGGCGGTGATGAATCGGGGAAAGAGGAAGATGAATCGGGGAAATGGAAAGAAATAGGGAGAGGGAGAAATAAAACTTAGGGTTTTGATTATAAAACATGTATTTATCTGACAACACTTCTATAAAAGTGTTGCCTTTTCTAATAACAAGTATACCACTTCTAAATGTTAGTTATAATGTAACACTTATCTGAAAGTGTTGCATGTTTTTTTAAAAATTTGATATATGACAACACTTATTAAAGTGTTGCTCCCAAAGTGATACCTTAGGCTTATTTTGTAGTAGTGATGAAATTTTCTTTTGAAAATTATTTCTATTTGATGTATACCATAACATTATTATGCATTATGTTTATTTCCTTAAAATTAAGGACAAAAGGCATTTATCAACAAGTATCAACAATGGTAACAAGTGGTACAAGTGTATCAACAAGTGACATCCTAGGTGGATGTTCATATCCACAAAATACCTAGATAAATATGCATGATCCCTAGATTAGGGCAAAACTAAATTTTACATCTCACAAAGACTCATAAGGTGACTTGTATGTGTTTTAGTGCACATTAGATACAAGTGAGATGTTAGGATGATGAACAAAGCTCAAAATGTTGATTTAGTGCATTCTTTTGAGTGTTAAGTTCATCAAAACACATAGTATGTGTTTTCCCATCATTAGGAAAGCTAATGTACAAGTCATGTGCATTAAGCCCAAAGAACATGGTGGGATATTGGTTTTTGAAAATCATTTTAAAATGCTTTTGGAAAACCTCGGTGAAGGCTATCTTTTGATAGTAATCACCATTGAATAGTTATACACAAACTTGAAGAAAACACAAAAGTTTTTGCAAGTTTTCAAGTTTGTGTCAATATTTGAAAATATGATGTATTTTCTTAGAAAACTATTTTTTCTTGAAAATATATACCCTAAATAATGTCTACACAAATTTTCACGATTTTTAGAATTTTGTAGAATTTTCTAGGGGTTTCTGAAGTTGACTGAAATAAAATTTCAGCAACTATCAGACCTCAATCGATCACCTGATCGATTGAAGGGTCTCAATCGATCTGGCGATCAATTGAGAACAGGCTTCTCGCGAACAGAAGCCGTCTGGATCGATCCACCGATCGATCCAGCCCTCCTGAATCGATCAGTGGATCGATTCAGCATGGTCTGATCGATTGGGACCCAACTCCAATCGATCGAAGTTGCTGATTTTGGCTGGTAAAGCCTGATTTCAACATTTTTGAACCATGGTTAGTCTAGGTAACAATTCCAAACCCTTAAAATACACTTGTATACATAAAAAGGGTGTTTTCATGTTGAAAATAAGGATGGATTGGTTAAAGGAGACTAAGTAGAAGTTTAGGTTGAGGTTTGCTTCAAATATTGAATATTTGAACCTCAAAACTTCTAAATTTGGGTTTTCTAAAGGTTTAGGAATTTCAAGTCATTATTGGTGCAATGACAGAAGTTACCACCATGTCTTTAGGGGGAGGGACTCTTTAAAGACATGAAAACTATTTTTTCATGAACCTTGGAAGGTGGTTAACCTTCTTTTCAGAACATGCTCAAGGTTAAGCGTTTGAACTTTAATGGGGAGTGGATATCCTCATTGTTCAAGTGGTTTAAGTTAAAAATGCTCAAGGATGGGCATTTGACTACATTAATGGGAGAATGTAGGGTTAAGGATAATGAAGGGTATGAGACTTTCATTATCGTGTTGATCACAACGAGTGAAGTTGTGAACAACGATGAGCAACTCTTCAGGGGGAGAGTCTCAAAGGGGAGAGTTTTCAACAAGTAAATTGTTGATGTATGCCCAAAGATGGGGCATTTGTTGATGTGTGTCAATAGGGGGAGAATGAATGGTTTAAGTTAGGACTTCATTACCTAGAGGGAGTTTGCCCTCTTAGGAGGAGAATGAAGGGTTTAACTTATGCCTTCATTACCTAGTGGCATGAAGGAGGTTGAGGCTATGGGATTAGCCTAACTTAAATGTGGTATTGTCAAATATCAAAAAGGAGGAGATTGTTAGTGCAATATCCCTCAGGTCAAGGCTGACCTGGTTGACCAAGCTTGAGTCTTGGTTTGAGTTTCGATTTGGGGAGATTGTTTGGTGCAATTCCCCTCTGATCAGGGTCTGATCATTTTAGTTGGAGAAGAGTCAAGTAGGTCAAGGTTGACCAGATACTTGACTGGGAAGTCCTAACTGGGATGTTAGGCAGGTGGAAATCCTGGTGAGTGAAGCCAGGTGAAAGACCTAGTGAGTGAAGCTAGGCAGTTTGAAAGTCCTGGTGAGTGAAGCCAGGCAGAAGAAAAATCCTAGTGAGTGAAGCCAGGTGAAAGACCTAGTGAGTGAAGCTAGGCAGAGAGAAAATCCTAGTGAGTGAAGCCAAGTGAAAGACCTAGTGAGTGAAGCTAGGCAGTTTGAAAGTCCTGGTGAGTGAAGCCAGGCAGAAGGAAAATCCTGGTGAGAGAAGCCAGGTGAAAGACCTAGTGAGTGAAGCTAGGCAGAGAGAAAATCCTAGTGAGTGAAGCTAGGTGAAAGTCCTGGTGAGTGAAGCCAGACAGAAGAAAATCCTGGTAAGTGAAGCCAGGTGAAAGTCCTAGTGAGTGAAGCTAGGTAGTTGGAAGTCCTAATGAGTGAAGCTAGGCAGTCAGAAGTCCTGGCGAGTGAAGCCGGGAAGATGAGAAGTCCTGGTGAGTGAAGCCAGGCACGGGGAAAGTCCAGATGGTTCAAGGTTGACCAGACATCTGGTGAAAGTCCAAGTAGGTCAAGGGAGTGACCGGATACTTGGCATGATGAGGAAAAGTCTAAGTGGGTCAAAGGAATTGACCGGACACTTGGTGAGGGAGTCCTAGCAGGTCAAGGGTGACCGGATGCTAGGCATGATGAACCAACAGGTCAAGGTTGACCGGTTTGGGGGCTTGGGACTTGGTTTTGGTCAAAAACCAGCAGCTGGATCGATCAGCCGATCGATTGGCTGGAGCCCAATCGATCGGCCGATCGATTGGGGTGTCCCCGCGAGAAGCCTTCGTCCCGATCGATCAGTGGATCGATCGGGAGGCAATCGCGAGCACATAGTAGCCTGCTGGATCGATTAGTCGATCGATCCAAAGGTCCCAATCGATCAGTGGATCGATTGAGAAGCTACGACTTGTCGCGATAAGCCCTGGATCGATCCGTTGATCGATCCAGGCATTTTCCGAGAGCACAGAGGCGCTCTGGATCGATCCAAAGCCTCCCCGATCGATTGGGAGCAACCAATCGATCGGGATCCGACCGTTGGCGTCGTATTAAGCTACAGGCGCTCGATTCCTTTGGTAGAGAGCTCGCAGAACTCATACGATTCACTCCAGATCCTCGACAGAAACTCCACAGCTCTCTCCAAGCTCCAGATCACCAGTTCTTGAAGATTCTTGGAGGCTCTTCCAAGTCAAGAGGCGGATCAAAAGCTACAACAAGAAGTTAGGGTTAGGGTTTTCACTACATTCATTGTAAGCTTTGCTTATACTTTTGTTCCCTTTCCTTTCTTCTTGTATTGAGAGTCTTGTAGGGCTTCTCCGCCTTCGGTAGTTACCGAAAAGGAGTGTTTACATAGTGGAGGTGTGTGTGTGTGCGTGGATCCTTGGATTAGTCACCTCTTGTGAGGTGGATACCAAGTAAAATCCATTTGTTATCATTGTTGTAGTTGTTTTTTTGTATTTCCACTGCACATCTATGAAGAAACAAGCAACGAAGCACACGAGCACGCGACGAGCTATTCACCCCCCCCCCTCTAGCTACTTTTCGGTCCCAACATGCTGGAGGACAAGAAAGAAGTGCACGGCGTTTCTGAGGGATGAGAAATCGGAGCAGAAGGTTGCTCAAGAAGGCCGAAAAATGGATTCAAGTGAGCCCTTTCTAGATGGCTGAAATCATCCAAGCGAGCTGAGTCAGAGTGAAAGACCTGGACAGAAAGTCAACATGAAGTTGACTCTGGTCCGGGTGCCCAGAGCTATTCCGGGCGCTCGAACCAGTTTGGTACAGCCAAGGCACCTTGACTCCATGATGTTGTGGATCAACATTAGTAGGGGTTCGAGCGCCAGGAGCTGGTCCAAGCACCTGGACTTGGATAAAGTTTTATCCCAACTCCGTCGAGTAACTGTCTGCGAGATGATAAGAGTTGTCATGCTGGGGGCGCCTGGAGAGGTCTGGGTGCTCAAACCGTGTCACATCAACAAATGGTCATTTTCGACCAGTGAGTTATAAATAGAGCCCTGGTTTTCTTTTTTTCGAACAATACACTCCGTACTTCAATTCTCTTTTTGTTTTTCATTTACGAGCTTAATTTTCATGTATTAGTCTTCTCTGCCTCCGATGTTTCGTTCAAGAAGGAGATCTTTATAGTGAGCTCATTTGTCTTAGTGTAGCAATCATCTGATTGCCAACCAAGTAAATTGATTGTCTCATACTTCTCTTTTATTCTGTAATATTCCTTTAAGTGTGTAATTATTTTAAAGCCCGATCGAGTTAAGAAAGATATTTTATTTTTTTTACAAGGTAATTCACCCCCTCTTGCCAGTCGCAAGGGACCAACAAGTGGTATCAAAGCAAGGTCGCCTTAAAAGGATCAACCGCAAACTGAAGCAAAGATGATGGCCAGAACAAGCATCCACCCGCTGTAGTCCGAAGGAGACTTCGCACACTAGAAGAAAAAAATGGAGGTATATTTTAAAACCAATTTTGATATATTTTAAATTTTGAAAAATAGTTTTGTAGTACCTACTGACAATAATGACGAGATAGAAAAAGAAGAACACTAGACGAAGAAGGAACAAGCCGAATTTGTAGCAAATGGAAAAGCAGAATTTCATCTACTAAACTAGCAGCCACCACAAGAGGTAAACTGAATCGGAGTCTACGAGTCTGCAAAAGGCCTCTGGGAAAAATTTCTAGAGCTTCATGAAGGATCATCAGAAGACAAGCTCGCAAGGAGAGATTTACCTCAGAACCAACTGACGAATTTGCGACTAAAAGAAGGTGAAACAATTCCTCAACTGCACACCAAGCTAAAGGAGCTAGTCACCAAACTCATGAATCTCGGAGAAAAGGTAACCAACCGAGATTCACTAAGGTATACGCTTAACGCTTTCCCTAGAACACTTGAATGGTCAATCCTAGTAGATGCATATTACATCTCTAAGGACTTGGAGGTAAGTAATTTAGAGGAATTATTTTCTACATTTGAAATACATAACACTAGATGTGCATATTTTAAGGAGTCCAAACAAAATATAGCCTTAAAGGCAAAAATGGATGAACCAGAGTCTGAAACTTCTCTCAACGATGATGAAACAACATTTATGGTAAGGAAGTTTAAACAATTATTTAAAGCTAATAAATTTAATCAAGTGCAAACCAAAAGAAGAAAAAGGAGAGTGAGATGTTATTACTATAATGAAGAAGGACATATCAAAGATAACTGCCTAAAATTAAAGAACAAAGATAAGGACATGAACAAGGGCAAAAGACTCACCCTGAAGAAGCAAAAGAACCTAAAGGTGACGTGGGACGAAATGTCAGAGCCAGAAATTGAAGTCTACTCTAGACTTGCACAGATGACAAGTCACAAAGAAGATGAAGAAGCAAGCTCATCCGAGATGAGCATTGAGAGTATCAATGAAGGGAGAGCAATGTCAAAAAAAGTAGCACTACATGGGGAGCATCAAATAATGAGATCAACAAGGTAAGTTAGGTATGATCTCTACCTCCTGATAAGTTATTTAAATTTATAAAAATACTGTAAAAAAAATCTTGTAAATTAGAAATTGAAAATGGAAAATTTTAAAAGGAAAATAAGGAATTAAAAATAACCTTAGCAACATCTTGTCGATTAGAAGATTTTGACAAGATAAAAATTGAAAGTAGAAATAGTAATTTTAAAGAATTATGCATGTTCACATGTTCAACAAATTAGAAATTATCAAGGATTTAATTGACATTTTAGAGATCATAAGGGCTAAATTAAAAAATTATCAGTTAAATATATTCTAAAAAATTTCTAATTAATCCAGTGGGTAGTAACCTATATTGGATTTTAAAATTATTTTTAAATTAAAAATCATTATACATGCTTTATTTTTAATTTGAATTCATAATTTTTGCTTAAAATTGTCTAACATTTGTTTCGTATGATTTCTCTTTGAAATTAATTTGATATTATTTTTTTCAAGAAAGAAGGGTTTCATTACTTATTAGTATAAAAAATCTTAAAAGTTTTTGGCCATTGAATTATCTTTTATAAATTTTTTAACAAAAATTATATTTTTTTAAAATTTAAAAATATTTCACAGTGTTAATTTTGCAAACTTTATTTTTCTATAACAATTTATCATGTTTCCTATCCAAGAAAATATTTTTAATTTTTTTTAATCGTTAGTGAATTTTCTATGAATTATTTATCTAAATACTAATTTCTAATATTAAAAATTCTTGAAGATTCATTTTTTTTTAAATTTATTTTTTTTGCAAAAATACTTACTCTATTGCATTCTCTAAAAATTTTTCATGATTTTTTTTAGCTTAGAAACAATTTTTAAGTATTTTTTAAGAAAATACAATCTTCTATAGAAAATAATTTATTATTACTTAAATTAATTTCATTTTTTTGAAAATTTTATCCCAGCTTTAGATATATAAGCTTAACCGTTATAAAAATTTTCAAAATTTTTGAAAAATTAAAAATAAATTTTCAATTAATTTTTCCAAAACTACTTTATAATCGCAAAAGTTCAAACTTTAAAGGTCATTTACTATTCGTCATTTTTTTTTTACCCTTAGAGATTAATTCATATTTATTTTCAAATTATTTTTCAATATTTCCCTTAGTTTTAATGTGATCAAAGGAGGAGAGTTAGAGATTAGGTCTAGGGAGAGGGTAAATTTTTTTATTAAATGTTACTAATTGCAATTTAAGTAGTTGCTATTTCACTGATTTTGGTTTACCCTAAATTAACTTGGGTTGGTCACATCAAAAAGGAAGAGATTGCAAGTACCCCGTGATAATTTTGATGTGATCAACAAAGTCAAGTTAGGTCCTGTTAACTTTTGATGTCTTGTGTCTAAGTGTGCAGGAACTTAGGAGCACAGGAAGAAGAGCAAAAAGACGCAACTAACGAGAAGGACAACACGGAAAAGAGTCGACGGGCTCGATGCGTTTGAGGGATGAGATGCCGCTGTCAAAGAGTGCGCTAGCGAATGAGAAAGAAGTGCACGATGTTTTCGAGGGACAAGAAGCCGGAGCGGAAGGTTGCTCGAGAAGACCGGAAAATAGGTTCAAGTGAGCCCTATTTTGGATGGCTAAAATCACCCAAGTGAGTGGAGCCGGAGTGGAAGACCCAGACAAAAAGTCAACATGGAGTTGACTTTGGTTAGGGCGCCCGAACTAATTTGGTCTAGCTAGGGCGCCTCGACTCCACAGCGTTGTGGATCAACATCAGTAGGGGTCTGGGCGCCCGGAGTGGGTCTAAACGCCCGAACCAGGATAAAGTTTTATCCCAACTCCGTCACGTAGCCGTTTCTGAGACGATAAGAGTTGCCACACTGGGGGCGTCCGGAGACGGTCCGGGCGCTCGGACCGTGCCACATCAGTAGATAGTCATTTTCAACTAGTGGGCTATAAAAAGAGCTCTGGTCTTCTCCTTTTCGAACAACACACTATGTACTTCAATTCTCTTTCTATTTTTCACTTATGAGCTTAATTTCCCTGTACGAGGCTTCTCCACCTTTGATGTTTCGTTCGAGAAGGAGATATTCAAAGTGATCTCATTTGCCTTGGAGTAGAAATCTTCTAATTACCAACCAAGTAAATTGATTGTCTGATACTTCTCTTTTATTCTACAATATTTCTTTAAGTGTGTAATTGTTTTAAAGCCCAATTGAGTTGAGAAAAGTATTTTATTTTTTTTAGGGTAATTCACCCCCCTCTTGCCGGTCGCAAGGGACCAACACCCTTTGTCGTATATCTAATCATGTATTAGCATCCCTGGTTGTTAAAAGTCTATGGATGGTATAACAAATTTTAAGAAGTTATTTTACTGAGCTGATATATGAGTTATTTCTTTTGAAAATTTTACCTTGTAGGGCTCCCATGCAGCTCTAGCTACATCACCTAAGTATTTTTCTTCTATACGTATCATGACTTCACCCATTTCTATGTCAAGTTCATGTCTGGCTTGGTAATCTCTCCTGATAGAGACAATCCACTATTTTAGATAGGTATCATACATCTGGAGGTCATCACACTCAGCTATATTTAGAAGTACTGAATTTTTCTCGAAATAAGTAATTTTCAGTGGCCTTCTTTTCCCTATAGTTCGAAGTATGAGATTATTATTTGTTTATAGAGTTATTTCTGTTCTTGGAGGGTGGTTATGTCCATAATCTATAGTTCTCATAAAACTTTCTGGATTCTAGATTATTGGTGGTCTGGACATGGCAGATGTGGTAGTAGATTTTGTTGGGTTCATGAGGTTTAATCCGTTAGGTTGTTTTCTAACAATGATATTTTGTTCTTCATCAAAGAATAATTCCCAGTCATTATCAAGCTTTTGCTGTTTTTCTCAAGCTTTTGCTGTTTTTCTCAAATTCCTCAAGTTCGGTTCTTTCTTTTGGGGTTAGATAAGTTGCTATTGTTGGAGGATCGGTGGCCGGCTTGAAGGGGGGTTGGATAGACGGCACCCCCAAATCGTTAGCTTCCTACACTATTGTTAGCTTGCGCAGCGGAATACAAATAAAAACAAACAAGCTAAACTAAATACAAGACAAAGAAAGGAAATGCAAACCAAACCGCTAACACGTTCGATGTAACGTGGTTCGGAGATGATGCTCCTACTCCACGGCTGTCCGTAAGGTGGACGATCCCTATCCGTCGGTGGATTAGCCCCCGACAACCTCCGGCTATCTCAAGTCGCTCCTTGTGGGTGGAGAAACCTCACCACAAACACACCAAGACCTCTTGGATTACACAAGCACTTGAGAACTCTTGTGACTACTAATTAGGCTTTAACCAAGTCTAATTTCGTCAAGTTGGCCGGCCATCCCAAGCTCCTTCTTATAGAGCTTGGGGAAATCAGCCTTGTTGATTTGCCCGTTACCAGTCGACTGGTCCATGCACCAGTCGACTTGTAAAATACCGGAAAATAGGCGAATATTAATAAGGGAATTTTCCGGAATTTTTTGAAATTTTTCCGGAATTTTTCGAAGCTCGTATGGACGGGTTAACGGGGATAAAAACGGGGCCCGGAAAAACCTGTTTAGGTTACCCCATTTAAATGAGGAAAAGTTAAATTTTTCTTAATTCTTTTCCTTTATTTTATTTTCCTTTTTCCTTTATTTTTCGCCGGTTCCTCTGTTTCTCCTCCCCGAAAACCGCCTGCGCCCTCTTCCCTTCTCTCACGCCGAAGCCCTAATCTCCCTGCCTAGCCACCCGGCGCCGCCCGACCGCCGACTACCGCAGTCTCCGCCGGCCATCCCGTGCCTTAGCCAAGCTTCCTCCTGCCGAGGCTGCGCCCTAGCATCCTCTCCTGCCACCACAGCGAGCGCCGGAGCCGATCCCTAGCAGCGTCGCCGCCACTCCGACTCGACGCCACTGTCGCCGGCGACGCACGGAGCAGCGCCTCACCTCTGGTGCCCCAGCATCGACCACCACAGTGTAGCGAGCCCTAACGCAGATTTCCTCTCCTCCGACACCCTCTGCCCTCGTCCAGCCGCATGCCCTAGCCGGAAAACCACGACCACCAGCACTCTCCGGTGGCCACAGCTTTGCATACCTCAACCCTAGCCACTGCCTATTTCTTGAAGTGGTGCCGACACTGACTTCTTCTTCTCTGTGCCACTGTTTTCCCTTTGTGCTACACTGCCCTTCCAGCTCTGGATCTCAGCCTCGGGTTGCTGTGAAGTGCAGACAGTGAGTAAGGTGATCAGACCCCCCAAGGTGAGCCTTGATTTGGTCTTGCATGGTTGAGCATGTACACACTGTGAATTAGACGTTTGATTTGTCTAGGTGCTGATTTGAAAGGGCTGACTGGCTAGGCAATGGTTCCACCTCGCTCCGGATAGGATTATTGGCAGCAACTTTGTCTACTGTGCTGCAACAGCGAATCTTCTCCAGCTGTGATTTGAGGTGAAAATGTGTTTTATGTATGAATTGATACGTACCTAATTTGGTTATAGGATGATACATTGATGGCGGATCCTTGTTGTTTCTCCTTGTAAGTAGTATTCGTTTGATCTGTGTTGGATTACAGATCCAAGCAGTGACACCAGAACCTGTTGAGTCTTGGCCAGCAAGTGTTGATTTTGGGGCTCAGATTACGGAGGTATGAGTTGGGTTCTGGGTTAGATTTATGTGATTGTTGATTAGGGTTTGTGCCCTAATCTAGTGTAGGAGATTTTTATTTAGCTATTTATTAGGTATGTGATGAGTTATGATTTAGGGTTTTGCCTAGATAGTTTTAAGGATTCTATTTAGCAAATCATTGGAATTTTAGCTAAATAAAATATATCTCTGTTGGTATTACAGGACCTTGACGCGAGAGGAGTTTCTCGACGTCCGGATTTGGATTGATTGGACCTTTCTATTTTCGGAGGCGGGTACTTTTGACTTATTGTCTTTGATATGCTTAGTAATTAAATTAACAAGATGCATTAATTGTGTTTCTTACTTGTTTCGGTTAATCACTGCCCAATACATGCTACCTGTTGATTGATTGTTTGTTTACATCTTGTATGGATATGTACCTGATTCCACATGCTCATGGGTAGTGATATAACCATATTTTTACCATGTCAGGACCTAGGTTTGATACCTTATATGATCAGATACCTTGATATGATTCATTCGCTTTGGTGCACATTATGATATGTCCAGAGATTGGTTTAGTATATTACCATGTTTAGTGACATGCACCATACGCATGATTGCATGCTGAGTGATTGATTGCTCCTTTATTGTCGAGCACTTTGCCAGTTTCATCACTGTTCGGTGCTCCGTTGTGACGCTCATGGGTAGCGGGACATAGCGTGGTAGCACGTCAGTTTGACTCTTCCGGTGCTCCGTTGGTCCGCTCATGGGTAGTGTGACGCAGCGTGTAGCACGTTAGAGATCCCTCCCCGTCACAGCGTACCGGGAGATGAGAGCATGGCGCCCCCCCCATTTATGATTTGGGGTAGGAGTACGTATGTACTCCGACAGCATCCCGTCCACTTCGGTCACTCATCAGGAGTAGTGATGCAGAGTGCACGGTCGTCACAGCCCTACCCACTCGGTCCCATTGTTGTTGTGAGTCGGCTGACTGGCGTCAGGGGTGACCATGACATTGGCATCATATGCATGATGCATTTATTGTTTGTGTTTGTGTTTGTGTTTGTTGCACTTATATGCTGCACATTGCTTGGATACCTTGATTGACATGCATACAGGATATCTATACCACTCGGTCTGTTTGTCTTTATACCCAGGTCCTGGTTAGTACAGTTTCTCTCCTGCTTACTTCAGTTTGGCATTTACCTTTATTCATCAGGAGACTGTACGCATGATTAGTGCTAGGTGTTATTTCTTTACTTTGCATATCAACTGTACCTGCTGAGTGTTGGACTCACCCCGCCTCCATTGTTGTTATTTTCAGGTTGATGCTGTCAGGAGGGAGTTCCAGTTGCTAGTCCCCTGCAGACCTCCAGCTATTTGCTATCGTTTGTATTGTTTTTGATTCTCACTTGACTATATTTGGATTTGGATATTGAATACTTAGATATTATATAGTTTGTCTCGTTGATGGATTTGTTTTCGATTTTATACTACTACATGCCTGCCTGGACGGCAGAAGAGGTAAGAAAAATCGGATTTGGGCTTTACGAGTGTAGTTGAGTAGGGTTGTTTTCGAGTCAGAGTATTACTATGTTGTTTATTTTATTAACTGCGTGGTTGTGACAGCCAGAGGCTGAATACTTATCTAAACTGCGTGGTGATTGGTTTTATTTACTGTTATTATTCCAGCCGCCTGTGGCTGAGGTATTTATGTATGTAGAAAGTTTCAGATTGTCCGCCGTACAGGGGAGATGCTGCCGAAATTTCTTCGGACAGGGACTCCTCTGGGGCGTGACACGACTGGTGCCAGCCCAACGGCACTCCAACGGCTATCTATCAGTCGACTGGTCCCATGACCAGTCGACTGATCCTAGCCATTTCGGGCACAGAATGCTTCTGTGCTCACCACCAGTCGACTGGTCCCAGTACCAGTCGACTGGTACAACCCTAAACTTAGGGTTTCCCATCCCGAGTACATTTCACTCGCACTCGGACCCTCATGACTCACTTGACTCTTCTTTGCAGCTTTGACCTCTTGCCTTCAAGCCTACTTCCTTTGGCTCTCGTCCCTCGGATGCATCCAAACCCGCGGCTTGTCTCCAATGTCATCCTTCGCGTATGCCTCGAAGTCGCTTCCCTCGGCCTTTGTCCTTGCTGCCTTGTCCACGATCCCTCAGATGCATTCAAGCCCGCGGCTTGTCCTCAATGCCATCCTTCATCGGACCCGAAGCCGTCAACCTGAGTCACATGTGTCACCTGCAGTCCTGCACAACTCAAGTACACATATCAAATAACGAGGGTAAACCTAACTTAAACCCTTTGCCCAAACACCAAAACACATGGTCCCGCGGACCATTGGGATTGCTCCAACAATCTCCCCCTTTTTGGTGTTTGGTAATACGTTTAAGTTAGGGAAAACAAATAGCAAATAACATGCTAATACACTGGACTTACGATGCCAAGGCTACACACTTGGACTTACTCCGTCGAATGGACTTACGTTGCCAAGGCTACACACTTGGCAACCGCCGAATCAATGTATGTATTGGAACCTATCCCAAGGCTCCCCCTACACCTAAGCTCCCCAATGAGCTAGGATTTTACCACGGGCTTTTTAAGAACCTATCCCAAGGCTCCCCCTATGCAAAGGCACTTAAGGTTTTCCCAATTTAAACCTTACTTCTCCCCCTTTGCCTAACATCCAAAAAGTTCTCCAACAATATCCCAATTGTTGAAAACTTATCATCTAACTGACCCTAAACTCATGTATTAATCCCCCTTGGATCCCATACATCTAAGTGAGTTGACATGGTCATAAACCAATGCTGAAAACAGTTTCAGACTGGTATCAGTCGACTGCCCCAAGTGCCAGTCGACTGCCCCCCTTCGACAGACCCTTACAGAAACATTCTATGGTCGAAAAACACTGTTACCAGTCGACTGATATCTGCACCAGTCGACTGGTACCCTTTTTCTGAAAAAATCAGCCTTTTCAGGCCAACTTCAGAAATACATCAGTAATTCCCTAGACCTCCAAAAATTCCCAAATTTTGTGGAGAGGTCTATTGTACTAGTGTCTACTTGGGAAAAATACATTACAAAATGTATCTATCACCAATCCCAAGATTGACACAAAATCCAAAACTAGCTAAATGGTTCAATTGAACCTTGACCTAAAGTCCTAGTTTTGGCTTCCTCTTGATGTATTTGCCCATACCAACCCACAATGCATCCCTAGCATTGGTTTATATGGCATCTATACATCCAAAACCATTTATCATGCTATATGACCCCAATGTCATATTTCCTTGCATGAAACACACACCACATGTGCCAAATCCCTAGGTTTGAGACTCAAGTCCGTCTCTAAACCATTTGGCACACTCCATAACCCATCTAGAATCCCAAGTAGTACCCACTTGAGATCCATTGACCATGGATCCCAAATTGACTCTTTGAGCTCCCCCTAGAGCTCTTAACCTTAACCACCTCCCTAGGTGACTCATCCACAATGGCTAGGCCACATTGGTGCACCTTAGACACATCATCCTTGCCATAATCATATGCAACCCTAGCATATTTCTTCTCATTGGCTTTAGATGATTCTCCCTTGCCCTTATCATGTGCCACCCTAGCACATGGTCTCCTTTTGACCTTGGAGGGACTAGATCGGTATCCCAAGCCCGATCTATCATTGTTGGGTTTTTGGCTACCTAACACCATACTTAATCCCTTAGATCCAATAGTGAATCTCTTAAGGAATTTCTCTAAACCATCAAGCTTTGCCTTCAAAGCTTGATTCTCCCTTTCTAGGTTCCTAACCCTAGAGTCAACATGTCCACCTTGGACATTCCTAGACCTACCCTTTCTAGGCATGTGTCTCCCCTTCTTAGGATTAATGCCTTGGGCCTCCTTAGGTCTACCATTCCTAGGTTTTTCATGAATTGGCCTCCTAGGGTTTTGATCTACATTAACCCTATTCCTATCATGATACTTAAATCCAAAATTTTGCATTGCTACATAATGATAATCATTATTTTTCCTAGCATGCATGGGAACATAAGAATTTGCATTGCATTTCAAATTAGGGTATACCTCCCTTACCCTTGAAGCTCCCCCTTGACTCTTGCTTCTCTTCTTCTTCTCCCACTTCTTTAGATGCTCAAGCTTCTTGATTTCCCCCTTCTTGGGGCATTTGGTGTGGTAGTGTCCCTTCTCCCCACACGTGAAGCACACAATGCGCAATCTCCTCCTTTGGGCTTCTTCACTCCTACAACCCTTGTTAGTGTTTAAATTAACTTGAATGGGTTTAGGAGATACCTTCTTCTTACCCATAGGACATCTACTTTTGTAGTGCCCCCTTTCATTGCACCCGAAGAACACAATGTGATCTTTTGATTTTGCTTCGGTGGAGGTGCTCACTAGGTTGACCTCCAAGACCTCTTCTTCATCCTCTTCACTTGTCTTGGACTTTTCTTCAACCCTTGAGGATGTCTCCTCATCCACACTAGTGGATAGCATTTCTTCATCCTTCTCCTCTTTCTCCTCGGATGTTGAGCGTGACTCAACTTCCGTTTGCTCCTCTTCAACTTGAGCAACTAGACCCATCTCAATGGGTTCTTCTTCCTCTTGTGTAGGTTTAGGTTCTTCTTGTAGAACCATCTTCACCTTGCTCCACAACTCGTGGGCGTTCTTATACTCACCTACACCATTTATCACATGATTAGGCAAAATATCAATCAATATAGATATTACCTTTGAATTTGCCTCTGATCGTGTGATTTGCTCTTCCGTCCAATGTCGTGATCGGAGCTTCTTTCCTTTCTTGTCTCTTGGGACTTCAAATGGTTCCTCGACGACCATCATTGTGTCCCAATCCGTCTCGAGGAAGACTTCCATCTTCATCATCCAAAATGAGATGTCCCCAAGGCTTCCTCCTTCAAACTTTGGAGGGACAATCAACCCGGCCATCTTCTTATGCGTTGCTCTTCTCGGCGGTTAGTCCGATGGAGAGCGTCCTTGCTCTGATACCACTTGTTGGAGGATCGGTGGTCGGCTTGAAGGGGGGTTGGATAGACGGCACCCCCAAATCGTTAGCTTCCTACACTATTGTTAGCTTGCGCAACGGAATACAAATAAAAACAAACAAGCTAAACTAAATACAAGACAAAGAAAGGAAATGCAAACCAAACCGCTAACACGTTCGATGTAACGTGGTTCGGAGATGATGCTCCTACTCCACGGCTGTCCGTAAGGTGGACGATCCCTATCCGTCGGTGGATTAGCCCCCGGCAACCTCCGGCTATCTCAAGTCACTCCTTGTGGGTGGAGAAACCTCACCACAAACACACCAAGACCTCTTGGATTACACAAGCACTTGAGAACTCTTGTGACTACTAATTAGGCTTTAACCAAGTCTAATTTCGTCAAGTTGGCCGGCCATCCCAAGCTCCTTCTTATAAAGCTTGGGGAAATCAGCCTTGCTGATTTGCCCGTTACCAGTCGACTGGTCCATGCACCAGTCGACTGGTGCCAGCCCAACGACACTCCAACGGCTATCTATCAGTCGACTGGTCCCATGACCAGTCGACTTATCTCAGCCATTTCGGGCACAGAATGCTTCTGTGCTCACCACCAGTCGACTGGTCCCAGTACCAGTCGACTGGTACAACCCTAAACTTAGGGTTTCCCATCCCGAGTACATTTCACTCGCACTCGGACCCTCACGACTCACTTGACTCTTCTTTGCAGCTTTGACCTCTTGCCTTCAAGCCTACTTCCTTTGGCTCTCGTCCCTCGGATGCATCCAAGCCCGCGGCTTGTCTCCAATGCCATCCTTCGCGTATGCCTCGAAGTCGCTTCCCTCGGCCTTTGTCCTTGCTGCCTTGTCCACGATCCCTCAGATGCATTCAAGCCCGCGGCTTGTCCTCAATACCATCCTTCATCGGACCTGAAGCCGTCAACCTGAGTCACATGTGTCACCTGCAGTCCTGCACAACTCAAGTACACATATCAAATAACGAGGGTAAACCTAACTTAAACCCTTTGCCCAAACACCAAAACACATGGTCCCGCGGACCATTGGGATTGCTCCAACAGCTATTTCTGTGGGCATGTATAAATATTTGTTTAAATCATCAAAAACCTTCTTGTGGCTCTTGTTGAAACATACAATTCATATCATTGTTTGAATATAAGAGTTGGTTAGCTAATTATTGGTGTTTCTTTCCTAGTTGTTAGAACATTTGTCTAGTTTGTTCAATTTCTAAGAAAGTTTCATCCTCTATTTTTTCTATACACATTAAGTTGAAAATTTTATTTTCTTCATTTTTGTCAAGTTAATGGTTTATAGTCATTAAACCTAACAATCAAGGCATCATGCCGATCTTTATACATAATTGAATCTATAGGTTGAAGTGCTTGTGTTTGATTTACAAGATTGATATTCCAGTCTAGTCCTGCTAGGGTTTCAGATGAGAAATCTCTTGGTTTTAGGAAATAAATTCCTTTTGTTGTAAGAACTTCAATGATGTTATTAATGTACATCTTAATACTATTATTTATTTAAGTCATAATTTTTTCCAAGAAAATGATGTCAATTTGGATATTATGTCTTTGAAAGCTTCTGTAGCCTTTGGTTTGGACTAAGATTTAATGTGCTTAATAAAATCTAGAATGGTCATATTGAAGTTTGGGCAGAAATAATAGATGATACCTAAGCTATTATTCATATCTACTTTAATAAGTCCTATGACTATCTTTTCATCTTCTGAAAATCTAGTGTCGTATAGTACTAGGAAGAATTTGACTTCTATGCTCTTTCTTATTAAGCCTCTAAGACCAAATACGATTAATTCTATATGTATATACTTATGTCTTTATTGTAAAAGTGCTCTTATTGATTCTTCAGTCATAAGATTCAACCTTTCTATTGGTCCTTGACTACCGACTAGAGGGGGTGAATAGCCTAAAATAGGAATTGAAACTTTTCTCGTCTTTTCAAGCCAAATTAAGAAACACTTGCATAAAAGGAAATTAATTAACAAACAAGAAGGAAGAGGCAGATCGTTTACTTGGTTTGCAATCATAGGATTACTAATTCAAGACGTTTGAAAGCTCACTAATATCTCTTTCAGATGGAGAACCCTCCTACAACAGTTAAAGTACTCAAATACAAAGCTAAACAAAAGATAGAATGTTTACAAGTGTTGTTCTCTGTATTTTTCAATGTTGTTTAGTTTCTGGGATCAGAGCTATATTTATAACCCTAATCGGGGCACCTGGAAGGGTTTCAGGCGCCTGGATGTGGATAGAATTTTATCCACTTTACAATGGATCGGGTCACGTCGCGTTTTGATAAACTTTTCGGTCCGGGCGCCCGGATGGTGTCGTTTCGACCCCCGTTAGGTGACGCACCCTAGGGGCGCTCAGATCGAAGTCAACCTCCCTGTTGACTTTTTGGTTCAGGCTCTCACTTCGGCTCTGCTCTCTTGGGTCCGGGTCTTCCACTCCGGCTCCGCTTACTTGGATGATTCCGGCCATCCGTAATAGCATTCACCCGAACCCATTTTCTGGCATTCTCGAGCAACCTTCCGCTCTGATTTCTTGTCCCTCGGAATCGTCGTGTGCTTCCTTCTCGTCCGCCAGCGAACTCAGCTCGCTTGGGTGATTTTGGCTAGCTAAAATAGGGTTCACTCGAACCCATTTTCCGGTCTTCTCGAGCAACCTTCTGTTAGAGTGTATACTAAAATCCTAGCTTTTGTATAAACATTTATTTTATAAATAAAGAATCACATTGGTAAAATGTCTACATTTATATGCTAAGTGTAGTTGTTCAATTAATTTATATTGTAGATAACATGGTGTGTGGTATCACACACAGAAGATAATGTTATCAGTTCTTTATAAATTATAAACAGTTGCTCATGACTAAGATGGATAGGAACAAACCATTAGAATAGTCGTAGTGTAATTTGGTATTAATTTATCTTGACTATAAAATTACACTAGTACACTCAGAGTCTATTGAGCTGGACCATTTAAGGTAAGTTTTTTTTATACTAACTGTATAAAAGAACAAAACCTTTGTTATTATGGAAATGTGTACTCTTAATCCTGATATAATAACAAGCACATATATCTAGTATTTATTTCTTTGACTTATCAAAGGGTGCGATTTAGTTTGATAAATCAATAGGCCCGATAAGTTGGGAAATGATATTATTTATAGTGTGCGTTGTTGATTATAGAAGGAAACTGTGTCTTAGTAATCTAGGTTGATAATGCCCCCAAGAGGAGCTCATAAGAATTTTCATGTAAACCCTGCAGGTGGACTTAGTCCGACATGACGATAAGGTTGAGTGGTACTACTCTTGGAGCTAGATATTAATTAAGTGAGTTGTCAGTAATTCATTTAATTAGTGGGCATTCTATATCTTAAACACAGAGAGACTAGCACACTCATGATAAGAATGAGCCCAAAATGTAATTTGGGATTGGTGCGGTAGTTCAATAATAATTCTTTAGTGGTATGAATTATTATTGATGAAATTAAGTTGGGTGTTCGGGGCGAACACAGGAAGCTTAATTTCATTGGGAAAATAAAACCAATTCCTCCTCTTAGTCCCTATCGTAGTCTCTTATTTATAAAGCATTATACCCACCCATACCCACCTTCTTACCCACCTTAAAGTGGTCGGCCAAGCCTAGCTTGGAGCCCAAACTAGGGCCGACCAAACCAAGGTGAGTTAGTTTCATTAGGTGGCCGACCCTAGCTTGAACCCAAGCTTGGTGTGGCCGGCCACAATAAATTAAAAGGTTTTTATTTTTAAAATCTTTATTATGTGGAAGCCATAGTTTTAAAAGAGAGTTTAAAATTTAAATCTTTCCTTTTATAGTTTTCTACAAAAGATTAAGTGAAAGGTTTGATATCTTTCCTTATTTGTAGTTAAAAGGAAGATTTTAATTTTTAATAAAACTTTTCTTTTTTGTAACCATCCTCATGATTTAAAAGAGAGTTTTAAAATTAAATCTTTCCTTTTATAGTTTCTACAAAAGATTAAGAAAAGATTTGATATCTTTCTTTATTTGTAGATTGAAAGGAAGATTTTAATTTTAGAAAAAATTTTCCTTTTGTAAATTATCCATATATTTTAATAGAGAGATTTTAATTTATAAAAGTTTCCTTTTATGACCAACCATAAATGGAATTTTCAAAAGAGAAATTTTTATTTAAAAATTTCCGGAAACAAATTAGGAAGTTTTAATTTTGTATTTAAAACTTTCCTTGTTTGTGGGATTAAGATGGACGACCATATATAATTTGAAAGGGAAACATTATTAAACTTTCCTTTCATTGGTAATAAAACTTTCCTTATTTGCCAAGACCAAGGAATATAAAAGAGAGGGTAGAGGTGCCTCACCTCATAACAATATCTCTTCTATTATTCCTCTCTTCCTTGGTTGGTGGCCGACCCCTCTCTTCCTCTCCCTCTCCTATTATTCTTCCTTGGCCGGCGACATCTTCATCTCAAGGAGCTTGGTTGGTGGTCGGATCTTGCTAAAGGAAGAAGGAGAGATAGGAGGTCTTGTTTCTTAGCATCCCTTGGAGCTTGGTGGTGGCCGAACCTCATCTTCTCTTGGGTTTCTTGTGGTGGCCGAAACTTGCTTGGAGAAGAAGGAAGTTTGGGTGGTTCTCGTCTCGGTAGATCGTCGCCCACACGACGTCCGAGATAAGAAGAGGAATACGATAGAAGATCAAGAGGTTGTTGCTTACAAAGAAAGGTATAACTAGTAATTCTATTCCGCATCATACTAGTTTTCTTTGTATAGATTTTGAAATACCAAACACAAGAGACATATGATTCTAGGTTTCGAATTTGTGATTCGATTTTATGTTCTTTTATTTTTTTTCGATCTTGTGATTCAATTGTTCCTTTTGGTTAAACCTAGAGTTAGTATAAGGAAATTAAATATTAAATTTCGTTGAAAGGCTTTGTCTAGGAAGTGGTGGATGCTCCCATATCCAAGAAGGCCTAGTGCCTCGCCATGTTTAACCTGGAAGTCAATCTCTGAAATTAATATTTAATTGAATTTGTAACATGGGTGGATTTGGATTAATAATGTTAAGTATCATTTGCAATCCAAGTCTAAACCTCTAAGAACAGATAAGTTAAATTTGGAACCAATAATGTTAAGTTCCGTTTGTGATTCCTAATTTAATTTCTAAAGAACACAATAGGTTGTTAGGAATGGTTCAGGACTTGTATAAAATTTTTGTACAAGGAACCGATACGATATTCCGAGTATCAACCATCACCTTCCGCTCTAACTTCTCGTCCCTCGAAAACTCCACGCACCTCCTTCTCGTCCGCCAACGTACTCTTCCGGAGCACCTTGTCCCTCGGATGCATCGAGGCCGTTGACTCTCTCCCATGCCGTTTTTCTCACCCGTTGACTCTTCCTGTGCTCCTAAGTTCATATACACTTAAACACAGGACATCAAAACATAACAGGACTTAACTCGACTTGGTTGATCACTTCAAAATCACCACTGGGTACTGACACTTTCTTCTCCTCCATCTAGAGGATGAAGTGATTGTGTTCTATGATGATGATAGTGTTGGACCCCCGTGGTAGTTTTGATGTGATCAACCAAGTTGGTTAGGTCCTGCTGTGTTTGATCCCTGTGTCAGAGTGTGCAGGAGCTTAGGAACACAGGAAGTCGAGCGGAAGACGCAGCTAGCGAGAAGGACGGCACGGGAAGGGAGTAGACGGGCTCGGTGCGTCCGAATGATGAGAGAGCTGCGGAAGAGTACTCCGGTGGGCGTGAAGAGCATGCGCGGTGCTCGAGGGACGTTAAGCTGGGACGTAAGGCTGCTCGAGGAGAAGGTCGGGAATTGGGTTCGGCTGAGCCCTATTCCGGTTGGCCGAAATCACCCAAAAGAACGGAGCGTCGGAAGCTGGAAAAACCAAGCTGGAATCTGTGCTGCCAGCTTGGAGGCGCCTCCAGCAGGCTTGGAGGCGCCTCCATCATGAAGGCGCCTTCAACCCTGTTGAAGGCGCCTTCAATAGGTCAGATTTGTCCGTTTGCGTTGCGGATAAAGTTTTATCCGCTGATCGAGCTGGAGGCGCCTTGGAACCTCGGGATAGACTTTCCAGGAGCTATATAAAGGCCCCTGGAGCTAGGAATTCAAGTACAACTCAAGCAATCAATCTGTAAGCAATTTATAAGCAACTAGTGAGCTTCAAAAGTGTAAAAGGCTTCTCCGCCTTCAGAGAATGAGATTTTTCTTACTGCGCTCTTTTCTACTGTCCTGGATTAACAACCTCTTTGGTTGTAAACAGGTTAAATCCCTGAGTCTTTTCTGTTCCTATTTCTTTTTCTGTTTTATTAATTTAGTTGCTGTTATTTTTATTGCTGATTTAAATTCTGAGTTGAAATCCGAGGAGGGTATTTTTAGTTTTGTTTTCAGCAATTCACCCCCTCTTGCCGGTCTCCGCTGCACCAACAGATAGAGTGATGTAGTAGAGGATAATATTCCTTAAATGTATAATCTCATAAGATTTGGAGAATTAAACTATTCATTTGTGAAAGTTTTTAAGTTTTTTTTACATCTATCAGATCTTCTAGTAGATAAGTGGAAATATTACGTCGTCTGGTTATGATATTGTCTAACAAAGATGTCATATTTGATTCCATTTGTCTTCTTACTGTCTGTGAGGGGCTTGTGAATGACTCGGTCTATGTTCGTGCTAGATTCATTGTGTTTCTTGGTATAAGTTAGGAAGGACTAACTTCTAGGTTGTCTTCTAGGGATAATATTTCTTGTAGATAGTTTGCTTAAGTCATTAGTTAAAGTTTCTATACTTTCTTTCCACACGATAACTTTAGTGGTTTTCTGAATTTGTGTTTTAATTTGAAATAGTTTATTTTCTAGTAAAGTGAGTTGGTGGTGTAAGGATGCTAGAAAGACTAATATAGTATTATTTTGTTGAATTAACACTTGGTCTCCTTATCTAATTAACTCAATCTAATAATAGTCATTGTCTTGAATTTTTGAAAAGTGTTTAGAAAATTCTAAAACTTCTTTGTAATATATATTTTCAAAGTTCCATTTGTTCATTTATATTTGTTCTCCTCAAGTATAGTAGGTATATTCTTCAATTCATTTGTTATTTATATTTCAATTAGTTCTTTAATATGAAGTAAAATCATTTTAGACCTGAGCTCAAAATGTTTAGATTGAAGTTCTCAATATTTAGATTTATTTTCTGCGAATAATTTTGAAAAACTTAAGATTTCTTTCTTAATAGGAATACTAAGTAAATTGAATTGGCTAAATCTTCTATTCAATGAGTCTTGAGCTTCTTTTAAGAAATCAATATTTCTTTTTAAATCACTTAATATTTATGTTTGTTGATTTAAAATAATGGCTATTTTTCCAATAGGATTTTAATTTGACTTTGTTGAGACTCTAAGTTAGTTCCTATACTAAGTAGTAGGTTTATGATTATATTTAGTAGTATTCTAAATCTAAAATAACAATTATATTTATGTTGATCTAGAGTAATAATTTTTTGAGCTGAGACTCGAAGGGTTAGATCTAAAAAAAATCTAATTTCTAAAAGTCCAAAAAATCTCTAGAATTATGGTTGCAAAAGATGATTATACAATCCGTTCTAGAATCAATATGAAAGAGATAAATCACGGATGATTATTAATCTTTAGAATAATGATTGATATATGAAAATTTATTTTAACTATGTCAAAATTCGAACTAGATAGCTTATGATCTAATACCTTATGTGTTAGTTAGAAGTGATTCTTGATGGTCCGAACATTTTAGGGCTCTGATATTAAATTTTTTTATGAATTTTTTTTATTACTTCGTAAAAGTGAATTCTCTCATAATTTATCCAAAGAAAATAAATTATAAAATTAACTTATAATCGAAATAGACAGCCATGAGAAGAATTTTTACAGAGCATTCGTGCAGCTGCTCGTAACCACCACCGGTTACAGCCTGCCAAAACACGACATAGGACGCGGTTGGCAGACGGCGGCGCGCAGCCCACGTCGAAAGGTTGACTGCCCACGCCGATACGTGGTATCCCACGCGGCGGTCATTTTTGGCGGCTCAGCGCGTTTGACCCCTTAATTGAATTTACTATTATGCCCCTGAAAAATGCAGGCTCCAATTGGGTTAATTCGGGAAAGAAGGGTTCCTACAGAAGTTTCCAGGCCACTACGCGTTCTGCCAACTGTTTCCGTCTTTCCGCCCTCTCGCTCTCTCTCTGCGGTTGCTTATAAAACCCTAATTCCCAATTCTTCCCCCAAATTCCAATTTCGAATCGAGATCGCAGCCGGAAGGAGAGGAAGAAAGAGGTCGATCCGTCGATGGCGCAGCGAGAGAAGGAAGAATCGAAGCTCCGGCGCCTCTGCGTCAACAACTGCGGCTTCCCTGGCAACCCCGCCACCGGCGACATGTGCCAGTCCTGCTTCCAGCGGCAGGCGGACGCGTCTCTTCCCCGGTCCTGCTCCTCCCCCAGATCCGCCCCTCCCGCCCGGTCTCCGGCCTCGGATAAGCCGCTGGAAGAGGAGGAAGACCCGCGGGGGGACGTCGCCGCTGCGGCTACGCCTGCGGCTGCGCAGGCGACGGCGAATCGGTGCTCCTCGTGCCGGAAGCGCGTGGGGCTGGCGGGCTTCCGGTGCCGGTGCGGCAAGCTGTTCTGCGGCCAGCACCGCTACTCCGACCGCCACGGCTGCAGCTTCGACTACAAGGCGGCCGGCCGCGCCGCCATCGCGCGCGAGAATCCCGTCGTCCGAGCGGCCAAGATCGTTCGCGTTTGAGCTGAGGGGACGGCGATGTATGAGATAGCGTGTCGGCTTGCGCTTGTTCAATTCCGTGGAAGAAAGCGACGAAAGGGGACCGCCATTAACGGTGGAAGAAGAAGAAAAACAATCAAGTAAGTGGAAGAAATCTAGAGAAAATAATGGTTTGTGTCGATTTGGATCTAAAAAATATCCCCCTTCCCTATGATTTCACTACGATTCGTTTATTGAAATTATATAAACAAATTAAGACGATATTATTGATGAAAATTGAGATCGATTTCAATTTTATGGCTGAAAAAGCTGTGAAAAGAGAATTGTTGTCTATAATCATTAAAAAAAACCTTAAGAACTGAAGATTCAAAGTTTACGATATGATAAATTGATGAATAAATCTGAATTTATGAAGCTTGAATCTGAAGTGAGCTTGAGGCACTGGATCTGAGACTGGAATCGACTGACTCGTCCTGTTCGATTAGCTCGTGAAACGTATTCTGATCGATCAACCTGACAAGCTGCTTAATTAGAGTGATCGACCCACCCGACCTAACTAACTCGATTGACCTGTCTAGCCTGATTAGCTTGACCGTCCCATCTAACATGGCTAATATGCTTGATCGATCCAAAGCTAACCCATATGGATCGATTGAGTTGATTTAGCCAATCACCCGAACAAATTAGCTCATTTGGTTCACTCAAATCGATTAATTTAAGCAACCCCGCTCCAACTTAACTTATCTACTCAACCCAATCAATATGCTCAACTCAAGTAACCCCTCACTCGCTTAGATTATCCGAGATATTCATCCCAAGTTGATTGAGTTGATTTGAGCATCTCCGTTAAACCTTTAAATATATCACCTATTAATATCTTAATATCACGTCAAAAGTATAAAATTCTACTCTTCTCTCGGTTGAAAATTTGTAAAATCGGTTGAAAATTTGAATTTTACATGTATTCCCTATATTCTAAAAACTTTGTTTTCATTCCTCAACCACACATAATGATATCAATTTATCTAATTATCTCTTATATTTTTTAGATACAAATAGTCCAAAATAAATATAATTTCTTTTAAATTAAGCATATTAAATTAGAATCTAATATATTTTCTATCAAATTGAGTACGATTTTTTTCACCTCAATTGGATGAAAAATATACTACATTCTCTTTAAATGTGCTGAATTTAAGAGAAATTATATTAATTGTACTAAATTTGATAGAAAATATACTTGATTAAAGTTTAAAATGTTGAATTTAAGAGAAATTATACTTATTTTAGATTTTTTTTACCTAAAAATTATGAGAGGACAATTAGATAACGATGTTTACATGAGGGAGTTGAAGCAAACAAAATTTTACATGCTGAGATGGAAAAAAAGGTTTTTGAACATGGAAACTGCATGTAAAATTGAAATTATGATGGAAGATTTTTATTTAATATTTTAATTTATTATAATTTTTTATTTAATTTAATTTAGACTTATTTTTAATTTAATTTAATTTAATTTAGACTATTAATTGATAAATTAATTAACTAATAATTTTAAATTTAATTTAATTTAATTTAATTTATAATTTTCATTTAATAAATTTATAAATTTTAATTTAATTATAATAATATATATTTTTAATTTATCAAATATATTTATTCTAAAAGAAATAAATATATCATTACTCAAATAAATAAAACATTATAAATAAAACTAACTTAATATTTCATTATAATTAAATGCTTCACAATTGTTTCCAATACTAAATATATAATATTATTTTATTATTAATTATTGAAATTTTTAAACCTATTCTTAATTAAAAATCTTAAACCTCATCTTCCAAATCATTCAAACTTTTTTGATTTTATAAACCTTTCAAAAAAAAAAATGCACTTTCCCCGAACAAATTAGCTCATTTGGTTCACTCTATCGATTAATTTGATTCACAATGTCTGCAGCTGTAATTAAAAAAAATGTACAAAATAAATTTCATTGAAGAAACAAGATTAAACAGTTCTGTATCTCAAACCAAACAAAGAGATTTCCATTTTATTCTATTTCTTAAGAAAGCATGAACTCTTCCATAAACCAAACATATACATAAGCAGTTATGGAAATATCTCTCATGAGCTTCAACTTCTACCAAACTGACCATGCAGCAGATTCAGGTAATTCATTTGAAGGAAGATTTCATATATATTCCTTCAGAGAGAATAAATACGATATGTAGACCGTCTAATTCGTACAAAGAACCGAACTAATGTGTTATTACCGAATGTAGTTTTCATACCTCCGGTCATAACCTGAATAGGATGAGCAGAAGATGAGAATTTCAGTACCATGGTATTTTCAGATAGGAGGTTTGTGAGCTTTTGATTTGGTTGGCACTCGATGAAGGTTTAGTATTTACACGCACCATACTTCTCGGAGGAGTTTGTGTCTAACTGAATTAGCTTGTGAGTTTTCTTTTTTGTCACCACTACTAGGGGTGGTTTTGTCTGTGATTCCGGCAAGAGGGTTGTCTAATTCATCCAAGTCGTCATCACTAGTATACCCCTTCCTCTGCACCATGGATGCTCTCCGATCTAGCTCGGCTCTACCACTGACATCAGCCACCTTCTCAGCCACATCATCCGCTGAAGGAGGCGAGTACACTACCGGAGCAGCTGCGCAGGGGAAGCCCCCGATTAGCTCCTTTTCAGACAATCTGCGTTCAAGAATGCTCTGCATTTGATTCCGAAGGCAAATGTTATAACTTGATACCTATAATTAGTCATATATATCGTAAACAAATATTACTTGAATCCTTTAAGAAGCAGGCAGAAATGCAGATTTCGGAAAGTTTTAGAGCATGGAAAAAGTTTAGTAAAAGGTTCCTTCAGTGTGATCCTCATAAGTAGCTAACCACAAGAAGGGTATCAAGTTCTGGGGTTGAAAATGGAGAAAAAAAATATAAAACAATTGTAGCATGGGGTGGTAGGTTACAGAAATGAAAATGTTAAAATATTGCAATGTTGAAGAGACCACATACCTCGGTGTTCAATTCCTCGAGCACAACTCCAGGAACAGGATCAGGACAGAACTCATCGGGGGTGAAGTTGCAGAGTACCCGTGTTATCAAGGGCAGCCCGATTGAAGGGCAGACCTGAGATTTATAATTTAACCAATAGCCACAAAAGAAAACTGTGAGATTAGAAAGTTGCAAAACAAAGAAAGCTATATTTCAAAAGGCTAACCTCTTTCCTGACTGCCTTTTCAAGTAGCATGTCCTTGGGGAGCATCAAAAGGTCACTTAATTCATTAAGAAGGCGAAAAGATTTTGATTTGGTTACTTCCTTTCCATTATCATTCTCATCAGTGTCTCCATCCTCTTTCCATGAATCGTCATCATCCATGCCAACTACATCTGTAAGCCATCTAGACCAATTTCCTATCTGCATAAAAATTCACAACCAGTAGGTTTGTAGATTATAAAGGAAATTAAAGCACCACACTCTACTGTGTAAGACGATTGAAAAAAAGAAAAGAAGTATCATTTATCTTGGTAAAGAACAAGAAGATAATAGGAATATGGTCAAGTACATTATAAGTAGGTACAAATGAAAAGATAACATTAAAAAATTCATCAAGGCACTATTGAGTTTCATAATCAACACTCGCATGGTCAACTCAGAGTAATCGCTAACAACGCTTGTTAAGGGCGGTCCTACACAAATAATTAGGCTTTTAGGCAAACATGTAGGAGCAAGCCTTGAGAAGCATTGCTAAACTATCAAAGATTGAAGAGAGAACTAGCTGAGGTGAACGACCAAGTTAGGACTATGCTCTTTGGTGAACTTCTGTCCCTACTGCCACTGTTCATGGCGGCAACGCCTAAAGAAAGATCCCCTTTTTTGCCTCCAGTGCTTAGGCCTTGGGACTGCATCCGTATGACCAAAAGCTATCATGTCCACAATCCATGACATTCATTAGAATGCACCATTCCTTGGGGTTGACATCACCCTGGGCCAAGGAACAAAGATCTGGCTTCAAAGGAGGTGATCCCTGACCCGACCACCACCAAGAAGTGGCGTGACTATGGTGGGATACATGTCGAGCCCCTAACGTGCAAACATATCGTGTTAGTTACTACTCCCCCTCACACTAAGGTCTATCACCATGGTAGGAGGGGAGTTCAATGTGAAGAATCCAAGCATATCACCCTTGCTCATCTTTGAGCATGACACTTGTGCAATGTGCTAGTTCGCCTACCTCTTAGCTTGTGCTAGCATTCTCCAACAGTCTCGGGTTGGCAAGCTCCACTCTTGTTAATTTTATTTATTTTAGGGGTTGTCTTTGGGTGCTCCAGAGGTCCCCATAGAAGTGCCATTCTTTATACTGAGCAATGTATTTGATTACACACAGTCTACCAATAGCCTGGTGCATGTATTGACAAATTCGCTCTCCCATTCGTCCCTGTTTGAGGGTCTTGTAGATCCCAAACACAAGGCGAGGGAGCTTCATTGTCAATGGAAGCCTATGCCTTGTCACCACTATGACATCTGATAAGCTCGTCAAGCTCAAACGGACGTATGGGGTGCCTAAGGACTTCATACACTTGGTTCCCTAACAATGAAGCTAAAGAAAAATAATTAAATTTAATAAGAGCATACCGGTGGTCCGATCCTTTCCCAAGACTCTACATTGGTAGGTGCTTCGTGCACCGGATTGTCCTATTTTATATTGGTAGTCACCGGTAGCAAATATCTCCAAAATTTATTTTAGTATAAAGCTGAAGTAAAGCTGGGCTATTTGCTTGAATAGGATTAGTCATTGGTTCCTTCCAACTTCCAATCAAATACCTCAAGCATAGTTCAATAGATAAATCAGGAACTAATAACTGGACCTCACAGATAATGTGAATAAAATAACAGTAAAATCCCTTCATCAACACCAAAAGAATAATGCAGATAATAATACTTACAGAGTTTTTGAGTTGTGCACCAGATCCAAAGCTTAAATTGCCAGCAGGAATTGGCAACACATTGGAGTCGATAATTGGATCGGAAATAGGATTGGTAGGAATCTCATAAGCTGACTCGCGCAAAATTGCATTGAACATGGCAACATCTAATCTAGATACACATTGCTCCATCACCTAGGAATACAAGAAATTTATCATCCACAGAATGGTTCAAATATATATATCTCCGATGCCATAACCACTCAAGGAAAAACTCAAAAGAAACCTAACTACTGAAATCTAGAAGGAATTTAGAAATACACATTGGGGTGTTGGACTGTGCAACATATACTAAAAAGTAAGTTAGCAGAGAGTAAAGAATTAATGTATAATGTTACGGAAATAGAATGCAAGGAAAATAAAAAACAATACCCGAGAGCAATTAGATGCAAGTCCAAGAGATATAAAATAAGAGAAACCAGGTTAGATGGTATAAAAATGTTCAAAAGCAATCAACAATTCTATAGTTACAAATTTGAATGGAATGGAGTCAGAAATGTTAAGGATAGATGAAGGCCAAAGAAAACTGAATTTAATGTGAGAAAACTAAACTATCGATTGGAATATTACTAAGGATATTGCCTTACATAGAGCACAATGGAGGACTAAGATCCATGTAGCCAACAAATGCCTATTGTTGTTGATGTTAATGATGAATTGTTCATCAGCGATGGCAGAGCATACCTTTCTCGCCAATACAGGTAAGCAGCCACACTCATGGCCTCCGGCACGGACTGGGCATATTCTACTGAAAGCATTATGAAATGCACTTTTCCATAAATTGATAGAAAAGCTTCCTTGCGGCTGATCACCAAGTGATGGTTCTAGCAATTTTCCTGAGATTCTTGGAGTGTACAAGTCCTCCATTGGTGTTTGCATGTGGGGTGCCAATGTCTGAATTATAAAATCACACATGACAAAAAGGAGGGAAAAAACACCATGCCAATGTCTAAATATGAAAGAAGGCTACCCGAAGAACTAGAGGATAACCAAAAAAATCTCTTTGAAATGACTAAAGATGTTCAGCTTACATAATTTGGCCAAATGATTAGCACACTGAGGTAGGTAAAATTTGGTAAAATTGGTCTCTTTTCTAATAACTTAACCTTTTGGAATAAGTGGTTAATCAATTAACCATTATAAAATAAAACTTACAGCAAGACCATGAGCAAAATGTTTTGCACTAGAAATTAGCAGCTGATTTGAAAATCCTGAATGTAATTGGATTTCACAGCCTGACATGGAACCATTAGAATGTTTATGCTGAATAAGCAAGTATGAAGCAATCATATATTTTTTATAACACTTCCCATTAGAAAAGTGCAGTCCTAGATTGCTTATGCATATTAAGACACTAGCAAGAATGGCCTAAAAATTATCTCAAGATGACATATAAAAGAAGAAATAAAACTTACTTGCCACCACACTGATTCAACAATTCGGGAGAATATCCAAGATTCAATCTTTTCCAGAGCTTGTGTAAATGTGTTTGTATCTTGCCAATCATATATCACTGACAAAAGGCCAAGGTTTTTTCCTTTTTTGTTGCCAGAATTGTTTTTCCATTTAAGTGATGTATGTTGTTCATCAGTTTTCCTTGCACCACCATTTGATGCAACCATCTTCATAGTTGCATTGAAATTGGACAAGTTGCCAAAAGTTTGAGAGATAATCTCTCTAAGGACAACTGTGTTTGACAACCAGAATGTCAACCTAAGAAAACTAGCCAAATTATTAGTTGATCAAAAAATGCATACATTCTTAGTTTTTAGATACAAAATTTCAGTACCTTGAAACATCACTGCCACAGGATTTTGCAATAAGTATGAGTCCCGACACAGTATTTTTAGCAATTGTAGCCTTCTTGTCCTGAGTCCAATATTTGCAAGCATGAATATATAGCCTTGAAAGACGCCGAGCTGGTGTGTGAACCTTATGTGCTGAACTGCCATGCTCTGGTACAACAGAATAGAGAGAAATCTCAAGAGCAGCAACTTCTCTAAGTTCTTCCTCAAGTTTTTCAATTCTGGACTCCAACTCTTCAATCTTCTGAGATGCACATGCCTTGTCATCATTAATGGCATTCTCTTCTGTCTCAACTGTTTCATTGTCTGTACCATTACTCTGATCACACACAGGAGCCTCATCCATCACATCTATTTCCTTAACATCTTCAATTGTTTTGTCCTCAGTTTCTTCAGATGAAGCTATTGAAGGAACACTTGCACTTTCCTTCCTTTTATTGGTAGGAGTTTTAGTTGAATCTGATGCTCTGACAGGCTTTTGACACTTTTTTTGGCTCGTACTTGATGCTTTGAACAGACCATGTTGTTGATGATTAGCACTTCCTCTTGAGGTGCGAGTACCATTCTCAGTTGTTTCTCTTT
This sequence comes from Zingiber officinale, assembly GCF_018446385.1. Taxonomy (NCBI): domain Eukaryota; kingdom Viridiplantae; phylum Streptophyta; class Magnoliopsida; order Zingiberales; family Zingiberaceae; genus Zingiber; species Zingiber officinale. The sequence continues at coordinate 12,944,061 of NC_056006.1, read as the reverse complement.
TTGAAACCTTCTTTGGAACCCTTGATGCTCTTTTTACCTTGTCAGTATTTGTTGCAGTTTCCCCTTGAGATGAAAGTGAATCCCTTGCTGGTTCATAATCTGATTCACCATCATTACTATGCTTAAAATCCTTCTCCAAATCACTTGAACAATCATCTCTTTCTTCACCATACTCTTTAGCACCCATTTGTAAACTTAAATCAATAGCAAGTCTTCAGCTCTCTAGGGTCCTTGAAATTCTCTTAAGTTGTACCTCATGTACCTTCTCCCCTGTAGGGTTTACAAGAATGTTAGATGCAACCAATTTAACTTATGTTACCTGCTGAATTTTCAACCTATGCCATCAACAGTTATGTTCTCTCTGCAGCAACCCCTTTTGGAGTATCTGTGCAATAATCACAGAACTGATCCGCAAAACTTGGAGTCCACTATTAATGTATTATTGAAAGCGTCTAACATATTAAGATGAGAAGGGGAGCCTTGGCGTAACGGTAAAGTTGTTGCCATGTGACCAAAAGGTCACGGGTTCGAATCTTGAAAACAGCCTCTTGCAAAAAGTAGGGTAAAGCTGCGTACAATGGATCCTTCCCCGAGACCCCGCATGGCGGGAGCTTCGTGCACCGGGCTGCCTTTTTTTTTTTTCCTAACATATTAAGATGCATGTGGTGTGGTTTCCTAACTTATTTTCTCATCAAAGATGCAATGAATAGTAGAAATTATCACAGACCGTAAAAAAAAAAACATTTTTCAGCAGTTTTCTCCATCCAAAATTGTGATCCTTTTGAACAAGCATCAGTTTCACAAAATAAATCAGAGACCCACATGCTCTAGTCGCTAATTTCATGATGATGATGGGTGAACAAAATCAAATAAAATGAGATAGGCTTGCAGCCAGCGATATAGTATCTTAGCAGTAAACATGTGAGAAGTGCCCGAGTATTACTTATGATCATAAAACACATACTGTTGGAATTTTTCAGAATAAAAAGGGTTTAAAGAAGAGTCTTCAAAACATGGAGAAAGCGAAGAAGAGAGCTCTTAGGGTTCATAGAGGCATATAGTCTCATACCTAAAATTTGGAAGGAGATTAAGATATCTAAGTATAAATCCTTCCATAAAGTTATGTTGTGATGAAAAGGTGGACTTAGAGGAGGCACCATGTGCTTTGCATAGTAGAATTACGTGCAAAGCATATGATTGTTCGAGCCAAGTGCACACATGATCATGCCATCCATGTGGCACACACAAGCACACTTGGCAAACGAAACTCAACTATCATGGAAAACATGAGGCTCAATGTGGCACTTTGTTGGCTAACTTTGCACTTCATAAGTAGACATTGTTAAGTCGCAAAGATAATTTATTGTCATACAAGATGTCTCCCTCGCCTTTATTGCCATGTATGATGGTTGCTCCACGTGTGAGTTGTGCACCAACAATCCAATCTAAGCCCAAGTGGTGTGATCCAGTGAACCAATACTTCAAACATGTGTGATTGGGATTGTTCCAATTGCAAAGGATAAAACTTGGATGGGTGCAATCCAAGACTATCATGACAAAAGAGTTGCAGATTAGTCTATAAAAGAAAAAGAGTGGGCTAGGCAAATTCACTTCGAATTAATGCAACATTTAACAGTCTCTATTGTCCCTCTAGTGGCAACATAATTCTGCCACCTATAGAAGAATGCTATGCTTTGACAGAAGGATTAGAAGACATTGTTCCCTTGTTGGGTGGATCATAGGCTCTTCCTCTACAGTGCAGTCAAGGAAGAAAAAAATAATTTCATTGTGGATTAGTAAGACACCAATTGCACACCATTAATAGCGGCACATTAAGCCTTTAGGAAACATGATTATGCTATTTGGGATTCTCAACAACTATAAATCGATAAGCCCTTATTCCAACCCATCAACATTGAAAATTCTCCAACACAAATAACATAATAGATCCTTTTAGAGAATAAACACTTTGATGCTTGTATAAAAGAGCATGCCCCTATAACTAATTTGAAAAATTACCATTATGCTACACAAAAATAGTTCATTATTGAAACGACAGAAAGAGCTACATGCACATTTATTTATTTTTTGATAATCGCCTGACTAATCCTGAATTTTTATTTATCACTCACAAGAGGAGAAGTATGGTAAAGAAGTTACGATTCGATAGTGATTTAGAGATACTTTTGTACTCACTTTAATGCAAAAAAGAGGAAAATTCATTACTCATGCCATCTAGGCAACTAATAAAAGCCAACACCTTGGTGGTGCGTCTTGGTCTAACGCCGTTAATAAATTACTGTATCACTCGGCTAACTACAAATCCATTTCAACAAACAAATTCATCAGGATAATGAATTGGTTCAAAAGCATCAACACTGTCGAACCATACAAAGCAGTGATCCATTAAGTGACGAAAGCAATCAGACACAATAAACTGCTCCAGAACTATCTAGCGAAAATGGAAACAGAAAAAAAAACACTCATTTAACTCGGATGTAGACCTAGCAATGATTACATCAAATGTAAGTGACACTGTCTAGATCTCAACAAAACCACAAGCCCAGAAATTAATAGGCTCCTCCTGCAGATTAGCCACAAAAGCATTCAGTCCAAATCCCAGCTCCAACAAGAAGCCAACAAAGATGCAAATGTACAAACTAAAATGGATGCTTTCCAGAAAGGCAAAAAGCAAAGCAGACAGGCCCACACGATAAACGACAGGACGGCGGAGAAGAAAACAAGACAGAAAAGAGGTCGAGGTTAAGAACTGATCACCGGAAAAATTTCACTCCTCCTTCCGCTCTTGGCGCCTCCGCTACTCGATACCCGCAAAGTAGGCTGCAGTTCTTCCGCCCAGGTGACTGAGCACGAATGCCGAACTCCACCGAACTCACCCGGAATCTACGAACTCAATTTGATGGCGAATTTGAGGTCCCAGCGCAGACACAGTCGCAGCAACTCCTCTCCTCTCTTTCCACTCGCCTTCGCCTTCGCCTTCGCCTTGATCTGTGTCCGTGTTCAGTTTATAGCCGCAGCAGTCGCAGACACGATCCACAGCGGTGGGGATGCTTCAAACTGCAGGCGGTGACGCCACCGCGGTGAGATTAGGCTTCACTGGTGGAGGTGATGTTTGGGTGGACCCGCGCCACGTGTAGCCGTCTGTTGTTGTTCTTATTCTCACTCACGGTGAGCTGACTCTGGGATTTTTGATCATTTACCTTGAAATTGTTCCCCCTGTTCCCATCTCGCCATGTGATTCGAATGAGCTGCGGGGACCGCAAAATGAGAAAGGCTGAAAATGATCGGGTAACTGGGTGGGTATGAATCATCTGGGTGAATGTATCGGACGACTGGGAGAGAGGGTGTCGGTGCCGGCAGATTAACCGGGAAGCGGCGGTGGCAGGCTTCGGTTGTTTCCCCATTAATCATGAAAAAGTATTTATCAGTTTAGTAAATTAATAATCATCGTTTAACAATTAATAATGGGGCAAAGGCTTCGTTTAGGAGAGGGGAGGAAGAATTGAGGACGGATCCTGAATTCCGTGAGGGGAGGAAGAATTGAGGACGGATCCTGTATTCCGTAAATTATGAATAAGGAGATGATCTATTATTATTATTATTATTATTATTATTTTTTTTTTTATAGATTCTTGATTTGGATGATTTCATTTATTCAAAGAATCATCCTTTGGTCCATAATTTGTGGACCAGAGGATCCCTACTAGGAAGAATTAAGGATATACTCGAATCGAGTCGAGTCGAATTTTTGAATATTTAAGTTTGGCTCATTTATAATTAAGTCGAGCTTAAGTTTTATTTAACAAATATATTCATGTCTCACGAGCTTATTCGAGCTTTTATCGAATCTAAACGAGATTAATAAATATAAATTATAAATTTAAATATTTATTAAAAACTAAATTATATATTTAGAGAAAATTATAATATTCATATTAAAATTTATAATTTCATTCTAATAAATAAATATAATATATTTATATATATATATATATATTTCATAATTAAAATATAAAATCAATATCAAAACTATTATTTTTTTATTTAAAAGTTTATTCATGAGCTTAACGAATATGTTCACGAACGAGCCGAATATTTGAAGTTTGATCTTAGTTTATTTATCTTAATGAATCTCATTAAACGAACTTGATGCAGTGATGATGAAGGGCTCCACGCAGAGGATAACGACCACGGTGGAGGTCAAAGTCAAGGCGATCAACGCGCAGATAGCATCAAGCGGTCTGACGACCATGCCCCAACCCGGAGGAGAAGGTTCTGGTCTGATCCCGCCTTCGACACAAGGAGGTGTTAAATGGTTGACTCTCAATAGAGTATTGGACGCCGAACGGAGGAGGAGACTATGTGCAGAAGCCGGGCTGAGCGGCTACCCCTCTCGGTCAGGCAGCAGAGCTCGACATTGGCAGAGCGAAACTTCGATCGAGCGACTATCTCGCTCGGCCAGGCAGCAGAGCTCGACATTGACAGAGTATAACTTCGACCGAACGACTACCCCGCTCAGCCAGGCAGCAGGTTTCGGCATTGGCAAAGTTCAACTTCGGCCAAGCAGCTACCCCGCTCAGCCTGGCAGCAGGTCTCGGCCGTGACGGAATGGAACTTCGGTCGAGCGGACACACTCACAGGAGTAGCAAGATTTTGGTCGACCGGACGGAACACTGAAGCGGTGAAATTCTGGCCAAGCGGCCAAGCGACCAACCCGCTCGGCCCAGCAGTACACTCCCTCTGATATCCATCGACATACTTTTGGGAGTTGGTGCCACCGATACTGGGCATGGACAGCCAGAATATCGTACGACGGAAGCTTCCACTGTCACTTCAAAGATATGCTCGGCCTGTTAAGGTACTGTGCCAGGGGCACTTTACTGACAAGTCTTTTCAGAAAAAACTTTGGGAAGCATACTCACCTTGGGGAGCGTGTATGCGTACTATATGAACTCTATATAAAGGGGGTCCAAGCATCAGCGGAGGTACGCAATACGCAATAGATACTGTTCTCGCTACTGTTCATTTTGCTCCGCCTTCTACTTCATCGCTGGTGACTGACTTGAGCGCCGGAGGGCCAACGTCGGGGACCGACCCCTTCCCTGGTTCGGCACTGACGTAATTTGTGTTACAGGTCCAAGCGAAGTCTACAGGCGGTCAGCGGGAGCGCCACATCCCCAGCTTTCCATCTCACTAACTTTCGGACAGGATCATATTTGGCGCCGTCTGTGGGAACTTAACCTGCATCCGAGTTGAGAAGATGGAGGACGTTGGACGACTCACAATCGTGACACTCACCAAAGAGGAGCTCGACATGCTCGTGCAAGCCCGAGTGGGGAAGATGTTTGAGCAACAACAACAGCAAGCACTAGCCGATCGGCTAGTACAACAGCCGACGACTTCGGCAGCAGGAGGGCGAGTGGGACTAGAAGACCGACCGGAACTAGTTTCCATATGGGGGTAGAATAGAGGTTCGACTGGCATGCAGGAAGCGCCACCCGCGCCCATCCCATTTCATCGCGCCTTGTTCCAAACCCCCTCAGAAATAGCTCAGGCGAACCAGGAGAGGGGGGTCATCTTCGGATGACACTCCCGTTCGAGATGCACGAAAAGGAAAGGCGTCTAGAAGTCACGCATCACCCGAGCGGATAAATCTACAGTTCTCTCAGGCGATCTTGAGTGACCCTCTATCCAGGTACTATACCCCACTGGCGATCGGGGAATACAACAGAACAACCGATCCAGATGATCATCTGGATAAGTTTGATAATGCGGTCACGCTGCACTAGTACACGGATGGGGTGAAGTGCCGAGTATTTCTCACTACTCTCTCCGGCTCAGCACAGCACTGGTTCCGAAGACTGTCGGATGGCTCAATACGAAGTTTCAAAGACTTCCGAGTTACGTTCCAGCACCATTTCGCCAGCAGCCGATGCTATCAGAAGATGAGCGTCAACCTCTTTGCCTTAAAGCAAGGGCCCAAGGAAGCGCTCCGAGCGTACATCAGGCGCTTTAACCAAGTAGCCATGGATATCCCCTCGGTCTCATCCGAGACAATGATGAACGCCTTCACTCAAGGGCTCGTCGAAGTAGAATTCTTCCGGTAGCTCATCAGGAAGCCGCCCAGGGACTTCGACCACCTGCTCAAGAAAGCCAATGAATACATAAACGTGGAAGAAGCCCAGGCGGCGAGGAAGAAGGAAACGTAGGCCGAGCCCTCGTCGGCGCCCGAGCGGCGACCATCGAACAACCACCAGCCGCCTAAAGGGCCAAGAGCGGAGGGAGCGCGACCACACTAAGAGGCTAGGACACATGCCGTGCAGCATATGGCCTCCAGTCGGCAGAAGATGACAAGAGGCAAGATATAGACGCCAATATTTTGCTCCTTTCACCAGTCGGCGACGCATAACACGCGCGACTGCTATGATCTGACACCAATTGATAGTTAGCCAGCACAAAGAGGATACCGTCGTCGATCTCCAAGTCCCGATTGGCGACATAGAAAATGATCTGCCGGGCGAGGAGAGGATGAAAGAAGAGCGCCCGAGTGGCACAATCAGCACCAGGGGAGGGATAATGATGATCCTGCTCGAGTCCCTGCCGAGCGAAATAGACTCTCTTCTCGGGAAGAAGAAAATAGGCATGATCGTCGGTGGGCCGACTGGCAGCGACTCTAACAGAGCCAAGAAGTCGTACGCTCGGCAACTGGAGATCCATGCCATGGGATGCAGCAGGGAGAAAGCCGAAGGGCCCGAGATCAGCTTCGGCCTCAGTGATTTAGAGGGAGTGAAGATTCCTTATGACGACACACTGATTATCTGGGCGGTAATTACTAATTATACTATTTACCAAACTTTTGTGAATACAGAGAGTTCGGTGAACATCATCTTCAAGAAGACATTCGATCGATTACAAATCGATCAAAGTGAGTTGCTGCCCATGACGACCTCACTCTACGGCTTCACGGGCAACGAGGTACTACTGCTCGGATAAGCCCGACTGGTCATCTCGCTCGGGGAAGAGCCACTGAGGAGAATCAGGACCACAAACTTCATCGTGGTGGACGCACCGTCGGCCTACAACGCCATCTTGGGCCGAACATCCCTCAACGAATTCCGGACGGTGGTGTCTACCTACTGCTAAAAGATCAAGTTTCTAGTAGATGAGCTGGTGGGCGATGTCAGAGGCGATCAGCTAGCCGTTCGACGATGCTATGTTGAGATGGTTAAGTCTGAAGCAAGGAGCGCTCGAAAGAATCCGCTCTTGGAGGTGAACGTCGTCACCAAGAAGCTTCATGGGTTGGTCTATGAAGAAAAGGAGGAAGTCCAAATTCGCCCAAGCTGGACGGAGGCCACCATATTAATCACAGCTGATCAGGAACATAAAAAGAAGACAGAGTGGCCATGGAGCGCGAATCATCTCCAACCCTACAGGGCCAGATGAAAGGTGCGTGAGTGAATTTATGTATTTTTGTTCCTAAACGCATGACAAAATATGAATAAAAGCAAAGAATGCCTCTTGAGAAATGTCTACATCAACGGTCAAGCGGTGAGTAGTGACCTTAAACCCTTGTCGTCATTAACGGTCGAGCGACGACCTTAAACCCTTCCCTATATCAACGGTCGAGCGCTGACCTTAAACCCTGGTCTACATCAACGGTCGAACGACGACCTTAAATCCTTGTCTTCATCAACGATCGAGCGACAACCTTAAACCTTTGTCGTCATCAACGGTCGAGTGGTATTAACTCAACCGCAAGTGCATGATTTCGTCGTAAGTAATAAAAAGATATTGAATCCACAGGGACTAGTTATAAGCACTAGAGATGTCTCACAACGAATTAGCTAAACAATCGACAAAGGAAATGAACATGCTGAGTAGCAACTAGAAATAGAAATAGAAAAGCAAATGTAAGAACTTAGTTTTGTGAGAGTTTTAGGAGTCCGGTTTCATTGTGATATTTATCAATGTAAGGTGATCTACCAATTCTTATTCTCAATTGTCATGAATTTGCAGGAAGTTGCTGGTTTCCTCCTGCAGAAGTCAACCGGTAAGGAATTTTTATCTATACCTCTAGTAATTTGATAGTTATGGTCTCCATGAAGTCCTTTAGTGGGACAGCCTGTCACCAACGCCCCTCGGTCATACAACATAGAAGCACATCACCATTCAATCCACATAAAGGCATAAGGAATAAATGCACTCAACTAATCCACCTCCTTGTAAGACTAGCTTCACCCTTCAAGGAGATTCCCTAGATGTTCGTTAGTGGAGAAACTTGTCACTAGCGCCTCTCGATCATATGATCTAGGGAATCCCTCTATGAGATCCACAAGTGGCACAAACATCCAATCCAACGTAGAAATCAGACCCAAACACAATCAATCCACACAAGATCAAATAGATACAAAACATAACAATATCATTGGTATAGGAAATTGGCACATCCATGAGATTCTTACATCAAATCATACCACAAATACTTCCTTGGTTCTAGAACAATGAATCTACTCCATAATATAAAGATAGAGATTCGAAGACAAAGAGATCACAAATATTTCAACCCAAATCGAGAGAAGAAAATAGAAATGCTTATCTAGCGATGATGAGTGATCTTTTGAACCAATCCCTCACTTTTGGAGTTGAATCTGAGATGGAAATGACTTAGGAACACTAGATCACAGTTAGAGATTGACCCCAAATTTGATCTCCCCAAAAGGGAGAGCATCCTTTCGTTGAAAAGAGGAAGAAGATCTTTATATAGTGCAGGGCACAGGCACCACACGACCCGTGCCACCGCCGTGTGGCACACACGGCCCCAGTTGCTCTGCCCTCGGCCAAGGTCACATGACTGTGTGGCCTTCACACGGCTATGTGGCCTTCACACGGCTATGTGGCCTTCACGCGGCCGTGTACTATTCTTTCTCTAGTTGGCTCACACGACCGTGCCAATCTTTGCCTCTGGACACCTCACACGGTCGTGTGACACACATGGCCTTGGCTTGCCTCTTCTCTGGAATGTTGCACGGCCATGTGGAGAAGTTGCTTAGGTCGTGTAGATCTACATGGCTAGGTTCTGGTTGTGCTTGCTGGGATGAGATGGCTGTGCCAATCCAAACGACCATGTCATTCTCCTCCTCTGGTGAAGCTACACGGCCTGTCTGCTCCACACGGCCAAGGTTATTTTCCTTCCTGCTCCTTTGACACAGTCGTTTGGCTCACATAGCCAATGTTGTCTTCCTTTGCTTGTTGTCTAGATCAGCTATGAACACCATTTCTTCTCTAAATTCGACTCTTGAAGACAGAAAATACACAAGAGCAGGTCTCTGAATAAAGAAAAGTGTTTATGTTGAAAATAAGTCAAAGAGTATGAAAATGTATAGACAAATCATGCGTAAAATATGTAAATGTGCGTTAAAACATGCTAAACAAGTGTATACAATTTACACACATCACACCCTCAGACTTAAACTTTTGCTTGTCCTGAAGCAAAATGCCGCAATCTAAACTCAGGTGTTCTATAATGCATCATAATCCCTAGTACACTTTCCTAACCCTATCTACAAGTTTCATTGATGAGCATGATCGTGGAAATAATTCAAGTATGACCTAAGCATAAGTCTCTTGTGCACAGTGCAATAAGTGACTTAAACTCTTCAAGTTTCGATCTTTATCTTAGTCAAGTGGTCATTCAATCGAGTTCCTAATGTTCCCGGTGATAAACACTTACCTGCCACACACTTGGTTCATGTTTCTCAATCCACCCAAGGTCTCAAAGGCGTGCTCGATATCAAGAGAAGCCTAGAAGTCATTTCCCTAGTAACCTAACTCGGTCTCAAAGGTGTAACTTGTTAGTTTCCACTCACAACATAATCTAACTTTAACCTTTGTCATATATCAAAATCTGAGTTTGATTATTAGTGTTGTTGGTGCAACCTTAGATCAAGGTTGACCTGGTTGACCCGACTCGAGTTGACCTGACTCGAGTTGTATTTTGATGTTTGACGAGAATAGAAAAGTTATATCTTGATGTTTGACAAGAATACAAACTTGGGAGATTGTGGGTGCAACCTGTTGGAGCAATCTAGTGACCCTAGGTTTTGATGTTTGGGCAAAGGTTTAAGTTAGGTTTATTGTTGTATTTGATATGCAGTGTGAGTGTGCAGGATACAGGTACAACAAGGAAGTCCAAGTGTGATCTTGGCAAAGGAGGAAAGTCCAAGGATGAGTCTTGGCGGTGTAAGTCCAAGCATGTAGTCTTGGCAACGTAAGTCCAAGTGTAACTTGGCAATGGATGAAGTCCCGGAGGCGCGACCTCTTGGCAAAGGAAGACCCGACAACAATGACAAGGCCGATGGAAGCTCCAGAAGGCAAGACGTGAAGGATGGGGAGGCATCCGAGGGACGCGAGGCTGATGGAGGAGGCTAGAAGACTAGGTCTAGGTTGGTCAGGCAAGAACGAGTGCTGAGTGAATGTACTCGAGGTAAAATCCTAAAATTAGGGTTTACTGTAGCGTTACTGTAGCAGTACTGTAGCGTCACTGTAGCAGTCGACTGATGATTGTAGCAGTCGACTGATGCACTGTAGCAGAATTTCCACAGAGAGCAGTCGACTGGTAGGCGGGGTTTTCAACCCGCGGGCTATAAAACCAAAGCTTGGGAGCTTGGTTTGAGTTGACGAAATTAGACTTGGTTAAGGTCTAATTAGTAGTCTACAAGTGCTTAAGAGTTTTCCTTGTGTCCAAGAGGTCTTGGTGAGTTTGTGGTGAGGTTTCTCCACCCACAAGGAGTTTGAGCTAGCCGGAGGTCTTCCGGGGAGTAATCCACCAACGGATAGGGATCGTCCACCTTACGGACACGTCGTGGAGTAGGAGCTTTATCTCCGAACCACGTAAATGATCGTGTAGCTTGGTTTGCATTCTCTCTCGTCTTATATTTTGTTTAGCTTGTTTATTTTTGTATTATTCCGCTGCGCAAGCTAACAACGTAGGAAGCGAACGATTTGGGTGAGCCACTATTCACCCCCCTCTAGCGGGCACATCGGTCCTAACAATTGGTATCAGAGCGAGGTCGCTCTTCTACGGACTAACCGCCAAGAGAGCAAGAAGCTAGAGGAAGAAGAAGATGGAGTCCGAAGGACCGCTCGGATGGGATATCCGAATTCCACCTCCGTACGACAAAGAAGACTTCAATTATTGGAGGAAGCGGTTGGAGACATGGTTCCAAATGGATTGGAACCAATGGGTTGTCTTGAGTGACCCATTTGAAGCTCCTACGGACAAGAAGGGTAAACGCCTCCGACCTCGGCATTGGACCGAAGAGCAACGAGAGCAATCGGAGGCAGACAAGGAGGTAACGAGAATTTTGAATAATTTACTACCTTCTAATATTTTGTTGAGTGTAGGTGAAACCACAAATGCAAGTGATCTTTGGAAAAAGATCATTGCCTATCATGAAGACCCTATAAAAATCCAAGAAGTGGAAGAGCCCAATGAAAATGGCTCATTGGTCCAAGAAGAGAAGGACCAATCTGATGTTGACAAGAGGTCAACATTCGAGGAGGAAAAGGAAGAGGAGGAAGAGAAAGAGAAGGAAGAGGTGGAAGAGGAGAGATCTTCCACATCCTCAAGAGATGAAGAAGTGGAAGAGTCCACATCTTCAAGTGAAGAGGAAGAAGAGAAATCTGAGGAAGAGGAGATCTTGGAAGTTCAACCCTCTAGTTCAACTACCAAGAAGAGCACAAAGGACCACATCAAATGTTTTGAGTGTGGTAAGATGGGGCACTACAAGAGTAGGTGTCCTTCGCTCAAGAAGGTAAACCCTAAACTCACTAAAGTTAATTTAGAAACTAATGTGAGTTGTAGGAAGAAGAAGAAGGAGAAGAAGCACATTAGGTGCTTTACATGTGGTGAGTGGGGTCACTACCACACAAAGTGCCCAAGGAGAGGAGAGCTCAAGAAATTGGCGCATTTGAAGAAGTGGGAGAAGAAGGGAGCTTCCAAGGTAAAAACCAAGGTATCATTTAATGAATCCATTCCGTTGACATATGATAAAAAGCATGCTAGAAATAACTCTTATCATATTAATGCTATTTATCATGAGAATAGGAGGCATGATAACCTTAAGGATAAATATATTCCTCCTTATGCTAGATTTACCACACCTAAGGTTAGGAAGGTAAATAACAACTTAGGCAATAACACCAAGGATTTTAGATATATGTCTAAAAATAGAAATGCTCAAGGATTCAATGAAAAACCAAAATCTAGAGATTTATGGGATGAAAATCAAGTCTTGAGGACAAGACTTGATAATTTAGAAAGGACCTTAACAAGAATGGAAAATATTCTTAGGGGTCAAAATGAGCATAACCTAAGAAAAACTAGACAAGAGCCATCCAATGGCTATAGAGGTTTGGGATACAAACCTAAAGCCAAGAAGGATGTGACTTCCTTTCATAGGGTTCCATATAGTTATGGGACCAACCCTAGGTTTAGAGGTCAAGTTAAAGATACTAGGGAAGGAATCCCTAAGAGTATTTTTGGCAAGACCAATGTGACTAAGGCTCCAAAAGGCCTAATAAAGTCACAAATAAGGTTACAAAGGGAGTTAACCCTAGAAGTGACCTAGTGGAAGTGACCAAGGCTTCTAAGAAGCCAAGAAAGGTCGTTAGAAAGGTATCTAGGGAAGTCATCCCTAGTGAGTACCTAGAGCATCCAAGGAGCACCAATAGGTATTGGGTTCCTAGGAACATATTCTCTACACCCTAGATGGGTTTAGAGAGTGTCAACTCCAATTGGAAAGGTAGTTAACCCAACCTTGGGAAAGTTGACACTTGAGAGCATTTTCAAAATGATTGTTAACCTTTGAAAATGAAAAGGATGATAATTGTTACTCTTTGAAAGAGTAAAATGTGTCAAAATTTGAGGAGTTAAATCTAATTTAAATTGACACACTAGAGAGAAGCAAAAGTGATGCCAAATTTAGAATTCGAGATTTTCTTATGGAATTAAGGGAAATGTAAACCTTAATCCAAATTGTCACTCTTGGAAAAGAGTAACATGTGGCAAATCTTAAGGAATTATGTTTGAATTAAATTGGCGCAATGTGGAAAAACATAAGAAATACCAAATTGGGATTTTGGTATCTTTTTAGAGTAATTAAAGAAAAATCTAGGTCATAATGTAAAATGTTCACTCTTTGGAAGAGTGAAATGTGTCAAACTTTGAGGTTTTGAACTTAATTTAAATTGACACATTTAGAAAAGGATAAGAAATGCTAAGTTGGGGTTTTGATATTTTCTTAAAAGGTAAAAGGCAAATCTAAGTTTTAATTTGATTTCATTTACTCTTGGAAAGAGTAAAATGTACCATACTTTGAGAAATTTGTTTAAGTTAAAATGACACAAATTTAGAAAGGAAAAATAAATGTCAAAATTGGGTTTTGGCATTTTCATGGAAAATCATGGGCAATTTAGGGTTAAATTTTGAGTTAGCTAGGGTTAAGAATACTTAGATAGGTAATCTAGGTAAATTTTATTTATGCTAACTTGCCATGTTTTGTTTGCCTATCATATGTCATGACATCATATTTATATTTAGCATTCATATTTTATTATGAAAAATACAAAAATATCATGTCATGTCATACATACATCATGTAGCTATATCTTGCTTTTCATTTTGAAAATTGCTTATTTTGATGTATGCCATGTAACATCATGCATTACTTTAATTCCCTTGTTATTTAAGGACAAATGACATCTATTATAAATGGTAAATATCCCAACAAGAGGGATTATATCAAGTGGCATCCTAGATGGATGATCATGATTTTTACAATGCCTAGATAGAGATGCATGATCCCTTAGTTTAGGGCAAGACCAAATATACATCTCACAAAGAACTATAAGGTGACTTGTATGTGTTTTAATACACGTTAGATACAAGTGAGATGTTAAGATGGTGAACTAAACTCAAGATGTTGATCTAGTGCATCTTGTTGAGTTTTAGCCTCATCAAAACACATAGTTATGTGTCTTCCAATCATTGGGAAAGCTAATGTACAAGTCATGTGCATTGAGCCCAAAGAACGTGGTTGGATATTGGTTTTAAAAAAGATTTCAAAATACTTTTGAAAAACCTTGGTGAAGACTATCTTTTGATAGTAATCATCATTGGAAAGTTAGACACAAACTAGGAGAAAACATTGAAATTTTCAAGAGTTTTCAAATTTGTGTCAATCTTTGAAAATAGGAAGTATTTTCATAGAAAACTATTTTTCCTTGATAAAGTATACTCTAAATAATGTCTACATGAGTTTTCATGATGAAAACAAGTATGGTTTGGTTAAGAAAAACCAAAGTAAAGTTTCGGTTGAGTTTAGTTTCATTATTGAATTTTTAACCTCAAAACTTCAAGTTTTGGTTTTCCTAATTATTTAGGAACCCCAAGTCATTGTTGGTGCAATGATAGAAGTTTAACCATGTTTTTAGGGGGAGTTACTCCTTTAAAACATAAAAATCTTTTCCAAGACCAAAAGGACGTCAAATGTTAAGGTAGCACATGACATTGGTATGGGAGGTGTTGCCAAGGACAAGGGAGAGTCATCCAAGGCCAATAAGAAGGAATATGCTAGGGTAGCATATAATTATAGCAAGGATGAGGTGTCCAAGATTAAGGACAAGAAGAAATTAATCAAAAACAAGGTGTCTAAGGTTAAGAAGGTGAGTTTAGTAGGCCAAGTGTCACCCGAGGTGCATCGAAGTGACCTAGCTATAGTGGATGAGTCACCAAGGGAGGTGACTAAGGTTAAGATTCCTAAGATTAGGAAGAGCCTTTGGGACCCATGGTAGATGGGTTATCAAATGTGCCAAGTGGTTAGGAGACGGACTTAAGTCTCTAACATAGTGGGTTGGCACAATTGAGTTGAGTTTCATGCATAGAAATATGAATTGGGTTCATATTGCATGAAAATTAGTTTTTGATATATAGATGCCATATAAACTAATGCTAGTGATGCATTATGGTTTAGTATGGGCAAATACATCAAGAGGAAGCCAAAACTAGGACTTTAGGTCAATGTTCAATTGAACTTTTTAGCTAGTTTTGTGTTTTATGTCAATCTTGGGATTGGTGATAGATATATTTTTATATATATTTTTCCCAAGTAGATATTGATATAATAGACCTCTCCACAAAATTTGGAGATTTTTGGAGGTCTGTGAAATTTCTGGCGCATTTCTGAAGTTGGCCAGAAAAGGCTGATTTTTTCATGAATAGTGTACCAGTCGACTGGTACAGTTACCAGTCGACTGGTAACACTGTTCACGAGCTTTCATGGGGGCAGTCGACTGGTACTTCTTGCAGTCGACTGATACGATCTAAAAATATTTTTCAGCACTAGAAAATGACTAAAAGAGAGGTGAACATGTATGTAATCTTATGGGAAATTAATACATGATGTCTATGGTCATTAGAGGTCAAAGAGTCCGATAATTGGGATATTGTTGGAGCTCTTTTTGATGTATGACAAAGGGGGAGAAATTTAGGTTTAAGTGGGAAACCTACATACCTTTGCAAGAAATCCTAACTCAAGGGGGAGCTTAGGTAAAGGGGGAGCGATTGCTCATTTATTAGCAAAGGGGGAGAAGTTTACCTCTGCAATAAATCCTAACTCAAGGGGGAGCTTAGGTGAAGGGGGAGCCTAGGATTAGGTTCCATGATTTATGCATGTGTAGATTGCATGTTTATTTGCATTATTATTGATATATTGTTTCCCTAACTTAAACGGTTTGCCAAACATCAAAAATGGAGAGATTGTTGGAGCAATCTAGTGACCCTAGGTTTTGATGTTTGGGCAAAGGTTTAAGTTAGGTTTATTGTTGTATTTGATATGCAGTGTAAGTGTGTAGGATACAGGTACAACAAGGAAGTCCAAGTGTGATCTTGGCAAAGGAGGAAAGTCCAAGGATGAGTCTTGGCGGTGTAAGTCCAAGCATGTAGTCTTGGCAACGTAAGTCCAAGTGTAACTTGGCAATGGATGAAGTCCCGGAGGTGCGACCTCTTGGCAAAGAAGACCCGACAACAATGACAAGGCCGATGGAAGCTCCAGAAGGCAAGACGTGAAGGATGGGGAGGCATCCGAGGGACGCAAGGCTGATGGAGGAGGCTAGAAGGCTAGGTCTAGGTTGGTCGGGCAGGGACGAGTGCTGAGAGATTGTACTCGGAGTAAAATATAAGAATTAGGGTTTACTGTAGCAGTACTGTAGCGCTACTGTAGCAGTCGACTGCATTGCATGTTTTAGCGATCGGTAGTGCGATCGGCCGATCGGTGGCAATGAGAATGTGTGAATCGAGCCGTTGAGGTGTAACGGTCGAATTTCCACAGAGGGCAGTCGACTGCATGTTTTAGCAGTCGACTGGTAGGCGGGGTTTTCAACCCGCGGGCTATAAAACCAAAGCTTGGGAGCTTGGTTTGAGTTGACGAAATTAGACTTGGTTAAGGTCTAATTAGTAGTCTACAAGTGCTCAAGAGTTTTTCTTGTGTCCAAGAGGTCTTGGTGAGTTTGTGGTGAGGTTTCTCCACCCACAAGGAGTTTGAGCTAGCCGGAGGTCTTCCGGGGAGTAATCCACCAACGGATAGGGATCGTCCACCTTACGGACACGCCGTGGAGTAGGAGCTTTATCTCCGAACCACGTAAATGATCGTGTAGCTTGGTTTGCATTCTCTCTCGTCTTATATTTTGTTTAGCTTGTTTATTTTTGTATTATTCCGCTGCGCAAGCTAACAACGTAGGAAGCGAACGATTTGGGTGAGCCGCTATTCACCCCCCTCTAGCGGGCACATCGGTCCTAACACAACCTTCGGTCAAGGTTGACCTGGTTGACCCGACTTGAGTTGACTTGATTCGGTAAAGTCCAAGTATGGAGACTTGGCACGGGGAAAAGTCCAAGTATGGAGACTTGGCACAGAAAATTCCAAGCAGGGAGCTTGGCACGGGAAAAGTCCAAGTATGGAGACTTGGCACGGAAAAGACCAAGCAGAGAGCTTGGCACGGGAGAAGTCCAAGTATGGAAGCTTGGCATGGGAAGTCGGAGAGGGCTCGGCAGCTCGTTCTCCGGACTAGGTCAGAGAGGGCTCGGGAGCTCGTTCTCTGGACCAGACGAAGTCGGAGAGGGCTCGGCAGCTCGTTCTCCGGACTAGGTCAGAGAGGGCTCGGGAGCTCGTTCTCTGGACCAGACAGAGTTGGAGAGGGCTCGGTAGCTCGTTCTCCGGACTAGGTCAGAGAGGGCTCGGTAGCTCGTTCTCTGGACCGGATGAAGTCGGAGAGGGCTCGGTAGCTCGTTCTCCGGACTAGGTCAGAGAGGGCTCGGTAGCTCGTTCTCTGGAGCAGATGAAGTCGGAGAGGGCTCGGTAGCTCGTTCTCCAGACTAGGTCAGAGAGGGCTCGGTAGCTCGTTCTCTGGACCGGACGTGGAAGTCGGAGAGGGCTCGGTAGCTCGTTCTCCGGACTAGGTCAGAGAGGGCTCGGTAGCTCGTTCTCTGGACCGGATGAAGTCGGAGAGGGCTCGGTAGCTCGTTCTCCGGACTAGGTCAGAGAGGGCTCGGTAGCTCGTTCTCTGGACCGGACATGGAAGTCGGAGAGGGCTCGGTAGCTCGTTTCTCCAGACTAGGTCAGAGAGGGCTCGGTAGCTCGTTCTCTAGACCGGGAAGGCTTTAGGATTTAGGGCTGGGAAGCTCTAAGGCATTGGATCGGTCTGGTGACCGATCCAGTGATACTCAGGTTTATCTGATCGGTCTGGTGACCAAACAGTGGTTCGCTGTAGGTTGTCTGATCGGTCCACAGACCGATCAGAAAATGATCAGCAAGCTACTGATCGTTGCCTGATCGGTCCACAGACCGATCAGGCTTTAAAGCCAACCCTCACAGAGATGGCTGACCGGTCTGGGGACCGATCAGCCTAAGGCCTGATCGGTCCACAGACCGATCAGATGGCTCCCAGACCGATCAGGGTAGAGCCTGATCGGTCCAGGCCTAGCCGTTGCGACACAACGGCTAGATTTCTGTGTTGTTCTTTGTCTTCTTCTTCGCAGGTGCAGATATAAATCAGATGCTGAGCGCCTCTACATAACTACCTTCTTCCCCACTCTTGCGATCTGAGCTTTGCTGAGCTCCCTATTCCTGAAGCTTCGTGTGAGCTTCCCTCGACTGGGTGATCAGCTGCTGTTGACATCGTGAAGTTGCTGCTTCATCGAACTCCAGTTGACGAGAAGGCAAGCAAAGTGTTTTTACATTTATATTGTTCTTGTTTTCTTTCTCTATTGGTTGTACTCCATTCTTGCTGTTGCAAGAGAGATTGTGGTGAGGTTTCTCCACCCAGAAGGAGTTCATATTAGCCGGTTATCCGGGGTCTCATCCACCGACGGATTGATAGGCTTCGTCCACCTTACGGACACGCCGAGGAGTAGGAGTATCATCTCCGAACCTCGTTACATCATCGTGTTTGAGGTTTGATCTTCTCCACTTTCGTTTCTACATTGTATTTTCGCTGCGCTAACCTAAATTTTAGGAAGAAACGATAATTTGAGGTCGGCTATTCACACCCTCCTCTCTAGCCGCTATCCGAAGGTCCTAACAAGTGGTATCAGAGCAAGGTTGCTCTTCGTCGGATTAACACCCGGGGGAGCACAAGCTAGAGAATGGATCTACTTGGAGAAGACATCACGATTCCACCCTTCTACGATCGCGACGACTTCGCGTATTGGAAGGTAAGAATGAAGTATTTTCTTATGACTAACCTAGTGAATTGGAATTGTGTACGAGTAGGTTTTACTCCTCCGGTGGATAAAAAGGGAGAACCTCTCGAGAAGAAGAAGTGGACGAAGGAACAAATCCACCAATCCACAATCAATGATGAGGTAACGAAAATTCTTGAATTTTCATTACCTAATAATATCTTGTGTAAGATAGGTGGATACAACGATGCCAAGGAGTTGTGGAACAACTTAGCTAAGTTCCATGAGGAGAGCTCCAATTCAAGTCATGAAGAGGAGTCAAGTGAGCCAAGTAGCTCACATCATGGAGGTATGGAATTAGAAGTTGAGGGCTACTCAACATCTAAGGAAGAAGAGGAGGAGAGTTCTTCATCAAGATTGGTGCAAGAAGAAGCCTCTACCTCCGGAAGGGATGAAGAAGAGAGCGTATATCCATCCTCAACCCTAGGTAACTCAAGCAACTTAATTTCAAATAAATTACATATAATGTGCTTTGAGTGTAGGGAATATGGGCATTACAAGAGTAAATGTCCAAAGAGGATTAGGAAGACTCCACCGGCGCCAAAGGTCAAGGAAGCCGGAGTCCCGATACGCAAGGGCAAGGAGCACGTGGTGTGCTTCCAATGCAAGCAAAGGGGACATTATAGGAGCCAATGTCCGAAGGGGAGGCAACCTCACAAGGACAAGAGACCAAGCACATCTATAGGGGGAGCTAAGGCAAACCCTAAGGTACCCTTTAAGGCACATTATTGCAATTCTAATAAGAAACATGCTAGTAGCTTTATTGCAATTGCCAATGATGATAAGCATGATAACCATAGAAACCGATACATGTGCTTAGGTGCCAAACATGTTAGTCTAGGTAAGGATAATACTAGAAATGCCAACCCTAGAATTAACTCATCTAAGGTTAAGGAAAACCTAGATAGGAATCCCAAAACAACTAGACATATGCCTAGGAATACCTCAAAGAAAAATGACAAATTAAAACTTGAGGTATTAGAGAAGGAAAATCAAGTCTTAAGGTCAAGACTTGACACTTTAGAAAAGGCCCTTAAGAATTTGAAGAAGTCAACTCTAGGGTCTAAGGGTCAAAAACAAAAGCCCAAGGACATGAGAGGTTTGAGTCACAAACCTAAGTCTCAAGTGGTCAAGCCCACTTATTATAATGTTCCATTCGATTATGGAACAAGACCTAGGGCTAGGAAGACCATCACCAAGGTCACAAGGGGAGTCACCCCTAGAGTTGATCTTGATGAGTCCCAAATGACCAAGGCTTTAAAGCCTAGGAGGGTCATTAGGAGGGTTGCTAGGGAAGTCATCCCTAGTGAATATTTAGTGAACCCAATGAGCTCAAATAGGTTTTGGGTTCCTAGGAGCGTGATTCCATCACGCTAGATGGGTTAGGGTGTGCCAACCTTAATTGGATAGGTAGTTAACCTAATCATGGCAAAAGGTGACATTTTAGGAATTTTCAAGGTGTAATCAAGCCTTGAAAATGAAATTTAAAATTTTACTCATTCCTAAGGTGATTAGGATGTGCCAACCACACTTGAGGAATTTTCTAGGGTTAATCTAATTGGCACATAGTGATCTAAAAATCTTTAGTATATGATTTTAGATCTATTACACTTAGGAATATAGAATTTATGGTAAAATGATCAAAATTATCAAAAATGGTAACTAAAGCTAGAATTAGGTATTTTCTATACCTTTATATGTTATTTGTCATATATTGTTTGTCATATGCCATGTCATGACATCATATCTAATTTACTATCATTTGAAATGTCATGATAATGCTTAGGTTAGTGATATGTCATGCCTTATTTAAGTTTCATACTTTATGCCATGACATCATGACATTGGCACATATTTCCACTTATGATATTATTTTATGTCATGTCATCATCTCTTGCATGTATGATCAATTAAATTGATTTAAGGATAAAAACACAATTTGATATGGAGATCAAATTGTTGTTTAGAAAATGCATGAGAACTTAGCTTAAGATGACCTAAACCCATATCTCACATCAAAATTGACTTGGATGTGTTTGGTACACCTTAGATGTGTGTGAGATATTAGGATTATGAGTTAGGATCAAGGTGCATAGCTCTTGTACCTAGATGAGTCTAATTCTAAATTGAGGATCATAGGGAAAGCTTGTGTACAAGTCATGTACACTTATCCCTAAGATTGTGGTCCTAAATTAAATGATTTAAAATCATTTCAAAATTAATTTGAAAAACCTTGATGAAGCTTTTCTAATGATAGCATTCATCATTGAGCAAGTTGACACAAAGATGGATTAACCTTGAGCTATTTCAAAGTCTTTCGAACTTTGTATCAAGATTTAAAAATGGAAGTTATTTTCATAGAAAACTATTTTTCCATGATAATATATGTTATGAGGAATGTATCCTCAAAATTTTATAATTTTTGGAATTTTTTGTGATTTTTTAGGGGTTTCTGAATTTCGGGAGAAAAATCAGAAATCCCTATCAGAGATTTGTGGACCGATCAGAGGGGATCCTGATCGATCCAGAGAAGTGTGGATCGGTCTTGTGACCGATCCAGTGAGGTTCTGAGCGGTCTGGTAACCGATCAGAGCGTGCCAAAATGCTGATTTTCGATTGTTGTCTGAAATTTCAGCTTTGGAAGTTGGTGTTTTTGATTTCTAAAGGGTTGAATCTCTCCAAGACATTGTTGGTGCAATGGTCAAGGGGGAGTTGACCTTTAGGGGGAGTTTTACCTATTGATCAAAGGGGAGTTGACTTGTAGGAGGAGTTTTTACTCGATTTCTGAGGATGAGTGATATGGGATTATCACTAAGTTGATTATTGTCTTTAGTATCAAGGGGGAAATTAAGGGTTTCAATGAAAGGTATAGGACTTTCATTAGGAAGAAACTCTTAACCTTGATTCACTCTTTTTTATGTGTGTCAAAAAGGGGGAGAAATGTCTAGAGAATGTTCAAGGAAGAACATTGGAGTTTGGGGAGAATGCTCAAGGAAGAGCATTGGAGAACTATTGGAAAACCTAAGTTAGGTTATCGGGTTAACCTAACTTGATTATGGTTTTTGTCAAACATCAAAAAGGGGGAGATTGTTGGTGCAACCTTAGGTCAAGGTTGACCTGGTTGACCTGACTCGAGTTGTATTTTGATGTTTGACGAGAATAGAAAAGTTGTATCTTGATGTTTGACAAGAATACAAACTTGGGAGATTGTGGGTGCAACCTTCGGTCAAGGTTGACCTGGTTGACCCGACTTGAGTTGACTTGATTCGGTAAAGTCCAAGAATGGAGACTTGGCACGGGAAAAGTCCAAGTATGGAGACTTGGCACGGAAAAGTCCAAGCAGGGAGCTTGGCACGGGGAAAAGTCCAAGTATGGAGACTTGGCACGGAAAAGTCCAAGCAGGGAGCTTGGCACGGGAAAAGTCCAAGTATGGAGACTTGGCACGGAAAAGTCCAAGCAGGGAGCTTGGCACAGGAGAAGTCCAAGTATGGAAACTTGGCATGGGAAGTCGGAGAGGGCTCGGCAGCTCGTTCTCTGGACTAGGTCAGAGAGGGCTCGGGAACTCGTTCTCTGGACCAGACGAAGTTGGAGAGGGCTCGGCAGCTCGTTCTCCGGACTAGGTCAGAGAGGGCTCGGGAGCTCGTTCTCTGGACCAGACAGAGTTGGAGAGGGCTCGGTAGCTCGTTCTCTGGACCGGATGAAGTCGGAGAGGGCTCGGTAGCTCGTTCTCCGGACTAGGTCAGAGAGGGCTCGGTAGCTCGTTCTCTGGAGTAGATGAAGTCGGAGAGGGCTCGGTAGCTCGTTCTCCAGACTAGGTCAGAGAGGGCTCGGTAGCTCGTTCTCTGGACCAGACGTGGAAGTCGGAGAGGGCTCGGTAGCTCGTTCTCCGGACTAGGTCAGAGAGGGCTCGGTAGCTCATTCTATGGACCAGACATGGAAGTCGGAGAGGGCTCGGTAGCTCGTGTCTCCAGACTAGGTCAGAGAGGGCTCGGTAGCTCGTTCTCTAGACCAGGAAGGCTTTAGGATTTAGGGTTGGGAAGCTCTAAGGCATTGGATCGGTGTGGTGACCGATCCAGTGATACTCAGGTTTATCTGATCGGTCTGGTGACCAAACAGTGGTTCGCTGTAGGTTATCTGATCGGTCCACAGACCGATCAGAAAACGATCAGGAAGCTACTGATCGTTGCCTGATCGGTCCACAGACCGATCAGGCTTTAAAGCCAACCCTCACAGAGATGGCTGACCGGTCTGGGGACCGATCAGCTTAGGGCCTGATCGGTCCACAGACCAATCAGATGGCTCCCAGACCGATCAGGGTGGAGCATGATCGGTCCAGGCCTAGACGTTGCGACACAACGGCTAGATTTCTGTGTTGTTCTTTGTCTTCTTCTTCGCAGGTGCAAATATAAATCAGATGCTGAGCGCCTCTACATAACTACCTTCTTCCTCACTCTTACGATCTGAGCTTTGCTGAGCTCCCTATTCCTGAAGCTTCGTGTGAGCTTCCCTCGACTGGGTGATCAGCTGCTGTTGACATCGTGAAGTTGCTGCTTCATCGAACTCCAGTCGACGAGAAGGCAAGCAAAGTGTTTTTACATTTATATTGTTCTTGTTTTCTTTCTCTATTGGTTGTACTCCATTCTTGCTGTTGCAAGAGAGATTGTGGTGAGGTTTCTCCACCCAGAAGGAGTTCATATTAGCCGGTTATCCGGGGTCTCATCCACCGACGGATTGATAGGCTTCGTCCACCTTACGGACACGCCGAGGAGTAGGAGTATCATCTCCGAACCTCGTTACATCATCGTGTTTGAGGTTTGATCTTCTCCACTTTCGTTTCTACATTGTATTTCCGCTGCACTAACCTAAATTGTAGGAAGAAACGATAATTTGAGGTCGGCTATTCACACCCTCCCTCTCTAGCCGCTATCCGAAGGTCCTAACAAGTGCAACTTGCACCAATACAAAATATCCAATTGAGATCAATTGATTTAGCCTAAGTCAATCGATTGGTATGTCTCTTAATCGATTGGTCAGGCAAAAAAAGAATCGTGCTCAATTTAATTAAAAATATACTAGATTCTAGTTAAATGTGTTGAATTTAGGAGAAATTATACCTTCTTTTAGACTTTTTATATCTATTAAAAAATGAGAGTAATTAAGTATATTGGTGTACATTAAGGAGTTGAAGCAAAAAAAAATATATTTTTTTGATAGAGTGAGAACAAAGAAAACTTGAGTAAGGGACGGAGGAGGAAGCTGAATTTGTCTTCACTTATTTGATGCAGAACTATTTTACATTTTAACTTATTAAATTTCTATTTAATTTGGATGCACGAAATGCTCAAGGAATGACTCAGCATTTCCTACGTGGAAAAAAAGAAAATAAAAAAAAATGAAATGAACAACAAAGCTTTTGCCCTAAAATCCTCACGGCTTCTCCTTCTCCTCCACCCGTGACGCGACTTCTCTCTTCTCCACCCACATCCGCGACGCGGCTCGACTTCTCCCTTCTCCTCCACCCACGACCACGACTTCTCCTTCTCATCCACCCACGGCCATGGGAATCAGCCACGAAACTAACCTAAAATCACTACCTCCCTCCTCCTCCACCCTCGCCGCTTCTCCCTCCTCCTCCACCCACGGCGAAAGGAGAAGTCGCGTCGCGGGTGGAGGAGAAGGAGAAGCCGTGGGGATTTTAGGGCAAAAGCTTTGCTGTTCATTTCATTTCTCTCTTTTTATTTTCTTTTTTTCCACGTAGGAAATGTTGAGTTATTCCTTGAGCATTTCGTGCTCCATATTCTTGTAGCATATTATTTCTCATTTGTTTAATAATAAAATTGTATATGTAATGAACACTATAATTGAAAGTATAATAATAATACTAATAATAATAATAATAATAATAATAATAATCTTGAATTGTAATCGTGAATTATGAATTGACGGTTTCTAACCGTGAACTGTAACCATCTTGGAGGATTAAGATTAAGGGTCGATGTTCCAGGAACCATTAAATCGACGATTTCGAACCATTTGAACAAGGAATTTCAAATTGTTTGAATCAGTAATTCTAAACCATTGAACTGGTGATTCCAAACCGTCAAACTTAGGATTGAGTATTCGGTTTAAATCGAACTGAATTAAATTAATTGAAATTGAACAAATCGTCATAACCATCTCGTCGTATCATGTGTATTGCCAAATATGCGTATAAATAAACCTCCGAGGGTACTATCCGCCATTTTTAAACCTTCAACTTTGCAACCCAGTATTACCACAATGTGGGTAGCAACCCTTCTAAAATAATAGGACTCGTGGAGGGAGAATTTCCTAATTTTGCAATGTGTTTCAAAAAATAGAATACTGTGTTAATTGAAATTTCCTCCATCATTGCTCATAAACAATATAATTCAGTTAGTCTCACTATTTCTTCACTATCACCTCATTCAAATATCGTAATCCTCATAACCACGTGAAGATAATAAAAAATTAGATTAGTAATATTAATAACCTTAGATGAGTGCGGATCGAAGATATGTTTACCACCAATTGATCCCCATACATTGAACTATTAAACCTAGGAAGTATTTTTCGTGTTCTATCGCATGGAAAGTCAAAACATGCATTAAAATCATCGAGAGTCCATTCATAATCATCATTGTACAATCGAAATGTAATACTCCCCAACCCATGAGCATTTTGGAAATTAATAGAGCTTAAAATTTTTAAAACTATTATAGGATATGTTGAGTATTTCATACACATAAAATTATTCCATTCTATTCTCTTAAGAAGTCATTCAATATCATCCTTGAAACCTAGAATATCTAAGGTTTCATAGTCCAAATATTTGGTGCACATGATAAAATGCTTCAATAATGAATCAAATCGATGTTTTTGATCATCATTAACAAAAATAATACTAAAATTATTATATATACCTTTGAAGTGTGCATTTAATTCTCCTGAAGTTTCAATCTTTTCCTTGCCCTTGCTTGTAGTGTCTTCAAGAGTATCTTCCTTCTTGGAGCTAAACTCTTTCTTTAGTCGGTTCAACATCATGGAAGAAGGTGAAGCCAAGATCAAGGAAAGATGAGATCTCTAGAGAGGGTAGGAAGGGTGTATGGCAAGAGTAGGGGAAGAAGAAGTGAAAAGAGCACAGGTGTGTGTTAAAGCACACGCCATGGCCTAGTCGTGGGGGTAAAATAGGACATTGGGGATGGCATGACCATGTGTGATAACAAAGTTGTATCTTGTTAGCTTCAGCCAAAGAAACACGATCGTGTAAAACCATATGACTATGGCTCAGGTACTCGCTCTCTAGAGATGTTTATTCTTCAAAACCCTAAAAATAAAAACTAAACATCAACTAGAATGAAAAGGAAAACAAAACTAAGAACCCCTTGGGTTCTCCAAGAGTGCTTGTTGTGGTCACGAGCTCAACCCATGTTTTATTTAGTCCGGGGGATGATGTTTGGAAAAATATATCTTTTTATCTCCCTCTATTGGCGTTCTTAGGAACTAACTCTTCAAATGTTACCCATTTACCTTGTAATCCATATGTCCATTGCTCCATACGGATATACTTTTTGAACTTCAAGGGGCCCGCCCATCATGATTTTTAACTTGCCCGGGCAAAGTTTTAATTTTGAATTGAATAATAGTACTAAATCTTCTTCTTTGAACTCCCATCATAGAATGTGTGATCCTGCCATTTGTTTATTCTTTCTTTATAGGACTTAACATGTTCATACACATCCATTCTCAATTCATTAAGTTCATTAAGTTGGAGTTTTCTTTTCTCCCCAACAAGTTTCAAATCGAGATTAAGTCGTTGAATTGCCTAATAAGCCCTATGTTCCAATTCAACTAGGAGGTGGCATGACTTCCCATAGACTAGCCAAAATAGGGTCATTCCAATTGGAATCTTGTAGGCAGTCCAATAAACTCATATAGTATCATCATACCATAAAACCTATTGTTAAACTTGTAGATAGTTCGATGAAATCAAAAACTTGTTAAACCGTAAGTGCACAGTTTTGTCACAATTGATAAAAGATATTGAACCTGTTGGTTGCTACTCGGAAAACCTAGAGATTCCACTGTACAAAAATTTTGTACAAAGGTCTGAACCTTTTCCTAGCTACCATGTGTTCTTTTAAATTAAATTTTGGATCTCCTGCGGAACTTAACACGTTTGATCCAAAACTTAATCTATTCGTTCTTTTAGGTTTTGACTTGGGTCTCCTGCGGAACTTAACACGTTCGACCCAAATCGCCTTAAGTTATTAATTCCATTAAATATTAATTTCCATAATTGGTTCCCAGTACTGACGTGGCGAGGCACATGACCTTCTTGGATATGGGAGCAACCACCACCGACTAGACAAAACCTTTTATAGAAAGCTAATATTTAATTTCCTAAAATAACTTTAGGTTAACCGAAAAGAACAATCAAATCACAAGGATAAATAAAACAAAAGAACACAACATCGAAAAACATATTCGAAATACTAGAACGTAAGCCTCTTGTATTTGGTATTATTTCCATAAATAACTAGTATGATGCGGAAAAGGAAAAACTACTAGTTATACCTTCTAGAAAGACCTCTTGATCTTCTATCGTATTCCTCTTCTAACCTCGGACGTTGTGTGGACAACGATCTTCCGAGATGAGAAACCACCAACCACCTTCTTCTCCTCCTAGCTAGGTTCGGCCACAAAGAAAGAAGCTTTACCAAGGAAGAAAATCAAAACACTAACCAAGCTCCAAGAGATGCTCGCTTCCTCTCCTTCTTCTTCTTCTTCTCCAAGTAGTATCCGGCCACCACAAGAGCTCCAAGGAAAGAGAGGGGTTCAGCCACCACAAGAGGAAGAGAGGGAAAGGATGGCCGGCCACACCAAGGAACAAAAGAGGGAGAGAAATAATAGAGGTTATTCAATGAAGGCACCCTCACCCCTTCTTTTATATTCCTTGGCCTAGGCAAATTAGGAAATTTAATTACAATAAAATTTTCTCAATTTCCTTGACATGATTTAATTGAGAAAAATAAAATAAAATTTCCTCAATTGAAATCTTATGGTCGACCACATTAATGAAATCAAATTGGACAAGTTTCAATCAACAATTAAAACTTCCCAATTTGTTTTCGAAAATTTTAAAAAATAAAATTTCTCTTCAAAATCTCTTCATGGTTGATAAAAAGGGAATTTCTATAATTTTAATTTTACAACATGTGAATAATTTTTAAAGAGAAAATAAAATATCTCACCAATCTACAAATAAGGAAAGAGATCTAATATCTTTCTTTAATCTATTGTAGATCTTTTACAAGAGAGATATTTTAATTTTAATTCTCTTTAATAAATTATATCTTCCACATAATAAAAATTAAAATTAAATTTCTTTTTTAATTTAATTTGGTCGGCCCCCACTAGCTTGGGTTCAAGCTAGGGCCGGCCACCCAATCTTATACCTAGGTCGGCCCTAGCTTGGTTCCCAAGCTAGCTTGGCCGGCCCCCTTTAGGTGGGTATAGGTGGATATAGTACTCTATAAATAAGAGGCTACGATAGGGACCGAGAGGAGGAATTGGTTTTGGTCTCCCGATAAAATTAAGCATCCCGTGTTCGCCCCGAACACACAACTTAATTTTATCAATAATAATTCATTCCACTAGAAATTATTGAACACCGCAAATCCCAAATTACATTTTTTGGTCTCCATTAAGTGTTATTTGTCTCCTTGTTTAAGATATCGAATGTCCACTTAAATTTCATGGTTAATAAAAATTAATATCTTAATCCAAATAGTACTCAACCTGTAATCATGTCGGACTAGGTCCACCTGCAGGGTTTAACATGACAATCCTTATGAGCTCCTCTTGAGGACATTATCAACCTAGTATCTCTAGGACACAGTTTCCTTCTATAATCAACAACACACACTATAAGTGATACCATTTCCCAACTTATCGGGCTTATTGATTCATCGAACTAAATCTCACCCATTGATAAATTAAAGAAATAAATATCAAATATATGTGCTTGTTATTATATCAGGATTAAGAGCACACACTTCCATAATAACCGAGGTCTTTGTTTCTTTATAAAATCAGTATAAAAGAAACGACCTCAAATGGTCCTACTCAATGCACTCTAAGTGTACTAGTGTAATTATACAGTCAAGATAAACTGATACCTAATTACACTACGACCTTCTAATGGTTTGTTCCTTTCCATTTTGGTCGTGAGCTACTGTTTATAATTTATAAGGTACTGATAACATCATCTTCTGCATGTGGCACCACATACTATGTTATCTACAGTATAAATTAATTGAACAACTACAACTAAATGTAGACAATTTGACCAAATGTGATTTTTTATTCATAATAAATGTTTACAAAGTTTAGGCTTTCAATATACACTCCAACAATCTCCCACTTATACTAAAAGACTAAGCTGTCATATCTGCTGCCATACATCTGATTCTCAACCCTTCAACATGCCCATCAAAAGCTCTTGCCTTAAGGACCTTAGTGAAAGGATCTATAGGTCATTACCTGATGTAATCTAGGCGGCAACAACTTCTCCTCGTTTATACGATTTCTCGTATTGTACTACAGCTCTTTACTTGCCTTATAGACTTGGTTTTTCGAGGTTTCTATTTCATTTTCAATAAATGTCTATGAAACCGATGTTAAAAGTCTATCTTAGACATCGGTTATTGTAGTCATCACTTTATGACCTCGGGGCTTGCCATATACTAAGCTTCTATGGTGGAGTCCAGAAAAACACCTATGCTTATCACTTTTCCATAGTTATGACTTTACCTCCTAAAGTAAACACAAAACCCCGAGGTTGACTTATTATTGTCCTTATTCGATTGGAAGTCAAAATCCGTGTAACCCACAGGGACCAAATTAACTGCCTTGTAAGCTAGCATATAATCTCTAGCACCTCTAAGGTACTTTAATATATGCTTTACTGCAGTCCAATGTCCTTGTCTAGGGTTACTTTGATATCTGCTAACTATGCCCTTGGCAAAACAGATTTCTGATCTCGTGCATAGCATACATTAGGTTGTCTAACTGCCGAAGCATAAAGAACTGTCTACATGTCCTCAATCTCCTTTGATGTCATCGGAGACATCTCTTTATATAAAGACACTCCATGCTTAAAAAGTAAGAAACCTGTCGAGGAGTTTTGCATGCTTAAAACGAGCAAGGATTTTCCGATGTATCAAGCTTGGGATAAGTAAAATATATTTTTTTCTTTCGATCCCTTATTACTTTGATCTCAAAAATATATACATTCTCCCAAGTCCTTTATATCGAATTATTTGGACAACCATACCCTAACTTCTGACAATATTTTGATATTGTTTCCAACTACCAAAAATGTTATCTACGTATGGTACAAGAAATACCACCACGTTTCCATCACACCTTTTGTATACACAAAACTTATCCGTTTACTCAATAAATCCATAGGTCTGGATTACTTTGATAAACCGGATGTTCCAAGACCTTGAAGCTTTGCCTCAGTCCATAGACTGATTGAGCCTGCACACAAGATGCTCTTAGCCCTTTGCAATGAACTCTTCTGGTTGCTTTATATGGATGCTTTCATCAAGACTTCCATTAAGGAATGTTGTCTTGACATCCACTTGCCAAATAGATAAAAGAATCCGGATAGACTTAAGCATGGCTACTAGTGAAAAAGTTTCCTTTTTCATCAAGCCTTGCTTTGAAAGTTACTACCTTCCTTTCTATCCCTCTTTTCCTATTATTGACCTTTTTACACCCAAAGGCTTTTACACCATTTGGTGATTCTATAAGCTTCCAGATTTTATTAGAATACATATATTCTAATTCTATTATTCATTACTCTTTGCCAAGATGCTTGCATCTTTATCTTGGAGTACTTTATCATATGACCGGAGATCAGGTTCATGTCCTCTAGGGATCGAATCCAAAACCTCTCCCAAAACATGAACCTATTTAGGTTGCCTAACAACCCTCCCACTACGACAAGACACTTTCTGCAATTGTGTATCATTTGTGATACGTGTTGCAGTTTTCTTGTGGTATCTCATCTTGTACAGTTGGTACTAGGTTAGACATGTCCTTTATTATTTCCTTAAGAACAAATTTACTTATGAGCACGTGGTTCATTATATAGTCCTTTTATAAAAATCAGTCATTGATGCTAACAATGACCTTCTGATTTTTAAGACTATAAACCTACTTTTGTTTATCTAGGATAACTTACAAACAAGTGAACTCCTATCCAACTTATCATTGTCTCTCTATAACATATGTGCCGGATTTCCTAAATCCGAATATGCTTCAAAATAGGTTTTCACCTATTCAGCAATTCTATATGAGTAGGGAGTTCTAACTTGGAAGATACTATGTTCACTTTCGTTTTCAGAGTTTATCCTTAAAACAAATTTGGTAATTTTCTGAATAACTCATCATCTATCTAATTATTCCATAAGAGTCCTTTACTTTCTTTCTACTACACCATTCTGTTGGGGTGTACCAGATGTAGTTAGTTGGGATTGAAATCCAACTACTGATAAGTGACTCCTAAAATCTCTCAAGAGGTACTTGCCACTACGATCTTCCATAGTGACTTTTTTACTTTAACATTTCTTCGCATCAACCTTGTACTCTTTGAACTAATCAAAGTACTTAGTCTTGCGGTACATTAAGTAAATTTATTTGTATCTTGAATAGTTGTCTATAAAATAGACAAAATATTCAATACTACCTCTTGTCTGGATAGTCATAGGATCACACAAATCAGAATGAACCGTTTTCAACATATCTTTGACTCCATACCCCTCGGACTTAAAAGCTTCTTGGTTATTTTCCTTCCAAGTAAGACTCGCAGGTTGGAAAGATTTCCACTACTAATGAACCCAAAAGTTCATCAGCTACCAATGAATCCTACTCAAGTATAACCTAGCTTTAGATGTCAAAGATATAATTGGTTCATTTCTAAAGGTTGCTTTCTCTTAAAATTAGAAGATGTGTTACTAATTTCCATTTGTTGCATCGTGGGAGTTATTGGATTATAAATTGTCAACCATCATACCAGAATAGATAACTTCCCTATTTTTCTTGATAACAACCTTGTTATCAAAATAGACACAATATCTATAATAGTTTAGAAACTGAAATCAGGTTCTTTCTAAACTTAGTACGTAAAGACAATTACTTAAAATCCATATTTTATTCTTATCAAAAGATAAACATCTCCCACTGCAAACCACTTTTACAGTAGTGTCCATGTGGACGGTGATTTACCTTTCATTTAGTTGTCGGGTTTCCTGGAACCCTGCAATGAATTACAGACATGATTAATGGCATCTTGTATCTACACTCCAGGTTCTGGTAGATAACACCACTAGACATGTTTCAACTAATGAATTAAATACACCTAAATTGTTCTTAGTTCTAAGAAGACAGTCTACCTTAATGTCCAAGTCCTATTTCCAATCATTACAATTGAGACTACTAAGTCTTTTTCTATAGTATGACTATTAGGGATTGACAAACATCCTAAGAATCACAAAAATATTTGGTCAAGATCAACTCCTTAAAATCTCCATGAATTTTGTGTATACAAAATCGAAGAGGAGATTTTATTCATTAATTTTATTATCTCGTCAACTTTACTTTATGACGAATAAAATTAATAGTTGATCTGTCTTTGATCAAATATTTGGTCAAAACTCTTTGGATTTAAAATAACATTGATTCCTCAAACAATATTATTTAAATTCACCAACACCTCAAACACCGTGAATTTTGCATGCCACGTTAGTGTGGACGTATACAAATTCATCATTTGTAAGAGGAGGGTTTTATCCATTGACTATCTTGTCAATATAACTTTTTGACAAATAAAATTACCTCAAACACCATGAATCTTGTATGCCACATTAGTGTGGACGTATACAAATTCAAACATTTGTAAGAGGGGTTTATTAATTTTATTATATTGCCAATCTAGTTTTATGACAAATCAATAGTTGGTTTCCCTTTGGTCACACAAGTGATAGTAGTGACTCCGTTGGGGAGGATACTATTAAATGTGTCTAAGTGTATACCATTACTTGACACTAAGTCCATTAATAAGATTATGCCCCTTCCGCTGGGGAAGATCACACGCTCTTAATTAACTTCCTATAGTCATCCAAAATTGGAAGTCTGTTCTAGTGATTCACAAACAAGCTCATCCGTTATGGATGAAGGCACTCAGAGCCAACGCGCAAGCTTGTTTGCATCACTTACAAACCAGTAATGGAGACCATGGGATTTACTTAAAAATCTCTCTCCCACTTAGTTATTTATAAATGAGGAATTTTAACTATGCTAGCCTACTAAATATGTAAACCAACATGCACACACAGCACAATATAAAAGCAATAAATAGAAAATCTAATTTTCAACTATTATGACTTTTATCTCTAGTTGTCATCCGTGTGTTGTCATCCCAAGTTGCTGCCATATTTGGCCACCGCTACCGGGTCTAGCTGTCGCATCCATCTTGCTCCTAGTTCCGCTGCGCCTCTGGTCCTTAGAAGGTTCCACGCTTTGCAAGATTCGATCCGCGACATAAATAGAATTTTACATTTTTGATCCTATATTCCATAAAAGGAATGTACATGTATCTAGATCAAAAATAAAATCCTAATAAAACTAAATACAGCTCCTGCTGTATTTTATAATACAATCATGCACACACATATAAATGCCCTTGACATGTCCAAGGGTCCAATCACACACATAATAACTAAAAGTCATAATAGTTGGATCCTGCATCCACAAAGTTAGCACATCCTACTATTATCCTGCCTAAATTATGTATGATATGTGCATAATTAAACTAATACCAAATATACAGAGGCAAAACCCTAGCTCTGATACCAATTGTTGGTTGCTACTCGGAAAACCTAGAGATTCCACTGTACAAAAATTTTGTACAAAGGTCTGAACCTTTTCCTAGCTACTATGTGTTCTTTTAAATTAAATTTTGGATCGCCTGCGGAACTTAACACGTTTGATCCAAAACTTAATCTATTTGTTCTTTTAGGTTTTGACTTGGGTCTCCTGCGGAACTTAACACGTTCGACCCAAATCGCCTTAAGTTATTAATTCCATTAAATATTAATTTTCATAATTGGTTCCCAATACTGACGTGGCGAGGCACATGACCTTCTTGGATATGGGAGCAACCACCACCGACTAGACAAAACCTTTTATAGAAAGCTAATATTTAATTTCCTAAAATAACTTTAGGTTAACCGAAAAGAACAATCAAATCACAAGGATAAATAAAACAAAAGAACACAACATCGAAAAACATATTCGAAAGACTAGAACATAAGCCCTTGTATTTGGTATTATTTCCATAAATAACTAGTATGATGCGGAAAAGGAAAAACTACTAGTTATACCTTCTAGAAAGACCTCTTGATCTTCTATCGTATTCCTCTTCTAACCTCGGACGTTGTGTGGACAACGATCTTCTGAGATGAGAAACCACCAACCACCTTCTTCTCCTCCTAGCTAGGTTCGGCCACAAAGAAAGAAGCTTTACCAAGGAAGAAAATCAAAACACTAACCAAGCTCCAAGAGATGCTCGCTTCCTCTCCTTCTTCTTCTTCTTCTTCAAGTAGTATCCGACCACCACAAGAGCTCCAAGGAAAGAGAGGGGTTTGGCCACCACAAGAGGAAGAGAGGGAAAGGATGGCAAGCCACACCAAGGAACAAAAGAGGGAGAGAAATAATAGAGGTTATTCAATGAAGGCACCCTCACCCCTTCTTTTATATTCCTTGGCCTAGGCAAATTAGGAAATTTAATTACAATAAAATTTCCTCAATTTCCTTGACATGATTTAATTGAGAAAAATAAAATAAAATTTCCCCAATTGAAATCTTATGGCCGGCCACATTAATGAAATCAAATTGGACAAGTTTCAATCAACAATTAAAACTTCCTAATTTGTTTTCGGAAATTTTAAAAAATAAAATTTCTCTTCAAAATCTCTTCATGGTTGATAAAAAGGAAATTTCTATAATTTTAATTTTACAACATGTGAATAATTTTTAAAGAGAAAATAAAATATCTCACCAATCTACAAATAAGGAAAGAGATCTAATCTCTTTCTTTAATCTATTGTAGATCTTTTACAAGAGAGATATTTTAATTTTAATTCTCTTTAATAAATTATATCTTCCACATAATAAAAATTAAAATTAAATTTCTTTTTTAATTTAATTTGGCCGGCCCCCACTAGCTTGGGTTCAAGCTAGGGCCGACCACCCAATCTTATACCTAGGTCGCTTGGTTCCCAAGCTAGCTTGGCCGACCCCCTATTGGTGGGTATAGAAGGTGGGTATAGGTGGGTATAGTACTCTATAAATAAGAGGCTACGATAGGGACCGAGAGGAGGAATTGGTTTTGGTCTCCCGATAAAATTAAGCATCCCGTGTTCGCCCCGAACACACAACTTAATTTTATCAATAATAATTCATTCCACTAGAGAACTATTATTGAACTATCGCACCAATCCCAAATTACATTTTTGGGCTCCTTCTTATTATGAGTGTGTTAGTCTCCCTGTGTTTAAGATATCGAATGTCCACTAATTAAGTGAGTTACTGACAACTCATTTAATTAATATCTTAGTCCAAGAGTAGTACCACTCAACCTTATCATTATGTCGGACTAGGTCCACCTGCAGGGTTTAACATGACAATCCTTATGAGCTTCTCTTGAGGACATTATCAACCTAGTATCTCTAGGACACAGTTTCCTTCTATAATCAACAACACACACTATAAGTGATACCATTTCCCAACTTATTGGGCTTATTGATTCATCGAACTAAATCTCACCCATTGATAAATTAAAGAAATAAATATCAAAACATGTGCTTGTTATTATCACTACAAGAAAAAAGGTCTACTATGACATTTTCTTAATGACACTTATAAAAAAATGTCATTATAAATACCTTATAGTGACATTTATTAAAAACCCAAAAAAAAAACATATTAAACCCTTTATTCTGACAGTTTTAATAAATGTCAATATAAAAATAATTAGTTTAATAATTAACGTAACTTAAGAAACACAATTATATTAGACCGATTCTTTCTTTTCCCTTTCCCTGTGCCGATTCTTTTTCTCACGCCGCGTGATGTTTTTCTCACGCCGCTAGGTTTCCTTCCACCAGCGATTGAGCTCATTCACCTTCGATCGAAATCTCCTCTTTTCCCTATGTCGCACGCCGTAAGTCTCCTTCGATCGATCTCCTCTTTTCCTTTCGTTTGCACGCCGCAAATCGCCAATCGCACATGCCCAGGTTTTGATTTTCGCACACCACCTCTTTGTCCTTGGATTTCGTCTTTTCCCTACGATTGCTGCATTTTCTAGGAAAAGGCGCTGAATCCAGGAATGCGCCGAAACCAGGAATGCGCATTTTCGCACACCTCCTCTTTTCCTTCGATTGCTGCATTTTCCAGGAACGCGCTGAATGCACCCTTCATCTTCTTAGGTTTGTGTATGTGCTAATCCTCTCTTGGTTCTAGGTTTTTGTAGATTTTTTTTGTTTTGTTTTGCTTAGTGTATTGCTTAATCTACATTAATGTATAGATTTGGTGTATTATGTTGAAGAAACATAATTTGGTGTATTGCTTAATCTTGCTTCATAATTTTCACTAAACACGATATGAAGAAACATAATACACCAAATCTGCATTTTGCAAATCAATTCATTAAGAATTATCAAACTTAGTTGGATATAATCCTAGAATATTTTTGTAGATTTTTTTTTGCTATGTATCCAAATTACCAACAATTGAAAAGTCTAACTATGTTTTTCGTAGCAACTACAACGTTTTTAGCATGTTGTAGCAAAAAAGTAAGATCAGTAGCAACTATGTAGAAAAGTCAGAACATATTTGATCAAAGTTTTTTGTAGTTGCTACGATCCAAATTACCTCTGCTATGTTTTGCTTAATTCAGAACATATTTTATGCAAATTCATTTTTCTGTAATATAGTATTAAGAAGTTGCTGCAACTAAACATGCAAAGGAACTTTTACATTCTAGATTATACTATCTAGACATGCATTTCACTTGCATTACCTCTATCATGATAAATTTTTTTTAATTTATATATAATGTTAAACTTATTTGAATAATTTTTTTTTAGAATCATTATGGATAAGAGTTGGATGGTTTTACTGAGACAAATTGAGGAGTATAGAAATGGAGTTGAGTGTTTCTTACAATTCTATACGAGGTTTAGTATCATCTCGCTTTCTAAATGGTAGTTTGAAGTCTATTCAGTCTATTCTTGCTCAAGGTCTTTCCAGTCTATTCTATATAGTGTGAGTCAGTTAATGATCCTAACTCAAAGTCCAAGCCATGTTTTTCAAATATTAATTCAAGGATTTCTTTTGATTTTGTTTACTGTGAACCTTGCATGTGAGGTTGAATTATCTTTTAACTCCTAGTCAACATGTCATTTGTGCTCGACCTTAGTAGCAAGGTAGTTTGAAGTCATAAAGTACACATTTGACTTCTAGTAATGAAGTAAATGTCAAACGAAACTTCAAGCAAAATCTTCCGTAGCAACATTGATTCAAGTTTGTTGCTTCCTTGATGTGGCTCGTGCATTTATTTGCCCGTGCATTTACTTTGAAAATCTTCAGTAGCTATGGAATGTCTGCCCGTGCATTTATTTGTAAAATTGTTGCAACTTAATGTTTTGAACTAGACTGGAGGTTGAAATGGCAAAGGAACCAGGCCATATTGTTTGGTTGTCAAACCAGAACCAATCTACATGTAGAAACTAGCTAGAAAGACTAACTGGAAAACTGCAAAGATTTAAAAAATTTCATGCTTCAAGTAAATGGTATGAGAACCTCTAGTAAACAAAGCATGGGACTAAATAGTATAGAACTAGAGGTAT